>NC_056597.1:26385859-26468359 GCF_018340385.1 Cyprinus carpio
TATATATATACACACACCACACAATATTTTTTAACAATATATATTCAGTACAATACAAAATTTTCAGTGAAGTCCTATACAAACATATATATGTCTCTATGCGGATGATATATTGCTGTTTATTTTGAATCTACAAGCTTCATTATCTCGGATACTGAAGGTATTTTGGAAATTTTTGGGTACAAAATCGATTGGGATAATTCACCTTTGCTTCCACTTAATTGCATGGCTAAAAAAGTTAGACTACCATGTAATGATCCCATACAAACTTCCATTAGTTACTCTTTATCCCTGCAGACTATTCCAGATGACAACTATCTGCAAACTCTAACTCTAGAGATGGACCTCGATGCCCTTATCACTACATGCCAGACTCATGCCACAAATCAATTTTCTTAGTTCTATGATCCCATTACCTGCTCCTAAAAACTTAATTTTATGATTCATAAATGCATCTGGAATGGTTAACGGTTAGCAGCATAGTTTGAAATTTGAAACTCTGCAGCTTACAAAAGATAATGGTTGATTAACTCGTGCATCAAGGTTTGGCTCAACCCTCTCTCTAGGGTTCCTTGGAGAGAGATTGAAATGAGTAAATATAGGTTACAAGATATACTGTTCTCTGGGCTAAACAACAAACAATGTATGCAAGCTTTTGGTCCAATTATTGCCAATACAATAATCAGTTTTAAACTGATTGAAACATGCATTCAACATTCACACAATTGGCACACCCATTCACCTATTTGATATAATACTTATATTCGTTTCTGGTGGTGCACCATTTTTTTTCTCAAGAGACTGGATGCAGAAATGCATTTATACACTGAAAGATATTTTCTGGTTGCTAATTGCATGTTAAGTTTTTCAAGAACTGTGTGAGTGGAATGGAATTGACCCCCCTCTTCTCTGTTTTTATATTTGTGGCTACGGTCGGCCATGAAGGCCTGCGGGGTTCCCATGCATCCAAACGTTGCTTGGTTTGATCTGTCCTCTTCTAATTTTTTCCCCTCAAGAAAGGCCTTCGAGGTTACAGAAAAACGCTCAGCTATACAGCGCTCGAGAAAGAGACCGTCAACAGGAGGAGGCCGGGGAAGAGTACGGAAGAACTTTTTCACTTCATCTAAAAATCACCAACTGATTCATTATAATTTTTGTAACAGAACTTATTGGACCCCACTCAAAAGACATCGTATCGACTCCTCCGCTAGTCATAAATGTCCTGACCAACAACTCGGATCCTTTTTCATATTATGTAGAATTGTGAAAAAGTAAACAAAAAAATTGTATGAGGTGTGTATTATCTTTACTGATATGTGATATCATTTGTTTGTATATTGTTGTTAAAAAAAATAATTAAAAAAGACAACATCAAATGGAATGTTCCATTTTAATTGTGTTACAATCAGTGTGGGAATGTTACTTTTGAATGTTCTCTAAATCATCTCAGGTGAAGATCCAACTTAGAAAATCATTCCATAAAGTAGAAATGTTTTTTGAGAACATTATGAAGTTTGAATGAATGTTCTATTAATGTTACTGAATAATGTTTGTTCATAACCCTGAGAGATTCGCAAGAACGTTAGCCAAAGTTCTGAGACTGTCCTCTTTGAGCTGGGTCTGTAGGCAGTAGACGGTGAGTCCATGACTAGTGTAGTTCTTTTTTTTTTACTGCATGCATGTTTCTACATGACTGTCTTTGCCTGAATGAGATCTCTGGTTAGGCTACTTTGCATGTGGGGTACGGAAGTGCGGCTAGCCAGGTAGCCACAGTCACCGCTGCGTTACCCACAGACAGGCTTCTGTTACTGATTCCACACACAACACAAACACTCAACAAAGAAACTTCAGAACAAACAAGCCCACGACCTTTCTAATGAAATAACATTTGCTACTCAGCGTGGCGGAGCTACAAAACTTAACCACAGTAGCATGAGAGTCACTCAGGTGTTTACACAAACCGTTTTTCACATCACACAATTTGCATGCAGCTGAACATGCTTCCCCTAAAATGTTCTATCAATATTTCCATAATAAATAACAGGTTCATAAATAAATAAATTAATAAATCTAACTATTTTTGAACCTGTTCATTTTACAATTCAAATTACAAGGTTCAAAATAAATAAATAAAATTTATTTTAACCTGTTGATTTATTTTGATCTCTCTAAATCAAAATGATTAATAGTTCAAGTGAATTAACACGCTCAATTACAATGAATATAATTATTTTTAACCTATTGAGTTCAATTAAATTAACAGGTTCAATAAAAAAATAAAAAATAAAATTAATAAATGCATTTTATTTTTAAATTGGTTTTAACTGTTTATTGTAGTTGGTCTGTCTACAACCAAAATAGTCAGATTAAATAATTAACAACTTCAACAAGCAAATAATAAATATTTTTTCATTTTTGAATATTTTAACTGATGGAATGAAAATAGTCAGTTTTATTCAAAGTTCAGTAAAAAAAAAAATAATAATAATAAATTTGAATTGAACTGTTGGAATGAAAAATGGTCGGTTTAATTAAATTAGCAAGTTTAAAAAATGGTTTTTAATAATAATGTTAATTTCTTAAACCGTCCTCTAAATAAAAATATTCAGTTCAATTAAGTTAAATAAATAAATAAATAAATGACAAGGATTCTTTACATTAGCAGCTTATGGTGTTAAGTGTAGCTTGACTGAAGTTCATCTAGTTTCAGTTACGAGCAGCCTGAAGCTTCACAAGGTTGAAAGCAGCTTCACCAACTCTGGATATTAAAGCCACAGGCTGAGGAATATTTGCAGTTCAGAGTTGCACCACTAGGCTTGTTTGCACATATCCTGTGCACACCAAACAGACGGAGAGAGAAGAGGGACGCGCACCTTGCAAAGTCTGCTTCTTCCCTTTCAGAGCCTGAACGGAGCCTTATTCCGCTTTCTCAAGCAAAACGCAGGGCTCTAGGTGCTAAAACAGAGACTGGGGCTCTGCAGCGATACGGTTATTTTCAAAGCACGTCCTCCCTCGTAGCGTGAAGCTGTCGACTGACAGAAAAGTGGGTGAGGGGAGGCCAATAGTGAAGGAGAACTGAAGAGCGCAGAGTTCGCCCGACCTCTTATCTGCGTGCACAAAACCTCTCTGTGGTTTCTGAAAAACATACGCAGTGATGGCCGAGGACGCTGCTTTCTTTTCCCTTCACATGTGTGTTATGAAAACACATCGGGCCCTCTCGTATTATTTGACACTTGTTTGGGCTCCAAAGGTGATTTTTGATCGTGATTGAATCTTCATTATGACGAACAGGACGGCTGCGATTCGATATGAGGCTCCTGCAGATTTCGATGGCTGACCAATCAGCGGTTGATTTAATATGATGTGGTCAGTCGGGGAGCAATGTGTTCTGGTCTGGCCTCAAAATAATTACGTTGAAAATGAAAGCTGGTGCGTGTCCTCGAAAAAACGGGCAAAGGCACACCTCCCTGGAGAATACACATTTGACTTTTGTATAAATAATCGTTAAAAATTGCTAAGATATTAGCGGCAGGGGCATCATATCATACGATGCTATCTGTGAAGCGAACACGTGCTTGGGCTTTCATCACTTACTAGAACTTGATACCTCATCAAATCTTCGCATGACTTGAACCTCTTTATTGACAAAAATGCTACCATTGTCCCGTTAAAAAAGCACTTTATTCAGATTTTCTTTTTCTTTTTTTCAGAATGGACAGATTACTATTATGCCAATACACACGCTTGAACAAACTTTTTCAAAACTGATATAACAAGCTATTAACAGAAAAATACAAACGTATATACGTATGTACTTCTATGACTGGCTTCCCTCATTATTGCGTGTAATAATTTACAATTAATGTGATCGTTGCAGTAAAAGTTTTGTACTTGGTGTTATGAGTTCAAAAAATAAATAAATATTAAATAAGTAGTACAGTCAATAAACAAAATCTATGATACATTACACAGCGCATTAGACTAAAAGTACCCTAAAACTCTGAAATTACATTAATTAAACTGAAACAGAGGACGTCGAAAAATAAAAAAATCAGAAAAAGGATAAATGAGTACTAAACATAGACAATGATATAGATACACAGACGAAAATGAAAATCCAATGAAAAATGTTAAATATTTGGAAATATTTCTATTAATAATAAAATTAAATAACGCTTTTCTAACATTAATGCGCAATGCGAAAATCTCAACATAATCATGCCGTGTGTACATGTGCATATTTTATGTTTTTTGTCTAACATTAAGGACAATATCTGCCCCCCCCCCCCCCCTGGAACTTTTAAAATATTAAAAATATTTAATAAAATAGAATATTTTTCTTATTTAACGCCCGCTAATTAAAAATGGAAATATTTTTAGTGTTTTAAGTAATAAAAACACATAGATTTTTATTCACAATATTGCCCAATTTTTTCAACAAGCATTTCGTGCGCACCCAGAGACTTTCAGGAAAAAAAGCGCAGCCAGGTTGTGTTCATTCACACACCACTATCGTCAAACAGGACGAGTGCGGTCTCAGTCCGCGCCACGCGGTGTTTTATACATGCTTATACTTTCCTTTGCCGGGAGCTGGCATTGAAGGACGCTCAATCAATACATTCCCATCAGTGGTTCTGTCCGACGATGGGCTCAATAGCGAGTTGCGGCCGGACGATGTGGCCTGTCTAGGGTTGCAGTACACTGGGCGATCAATATTTACATGGCCAAGCTCTCCAGTCAGCTGCTCCATGTAAAGAGAGCCGGGTGGTACAGAAAAATCCAATTTCAGCAGGCAGTCGAAACACCGTGGGAGCGAAAACTCAATATTACTCGAGGAATCAGCATTTAATATCCGACAGACAGTGCTCTTTCTCAGGTTTTATGAAGATGTGCAGAATCCTCCACGGGCTAAACACCGAAAAAGAAAATTAAACAAGCTAGTTGTCCGGAGAAGGCAACGTTTTTATTTTTACAAGACAACTGAAGTACTGAATACATTAAAACTAACCCAAAATAAAAATGAAATAAATAATATAGACATATATAAAAATAATAACAAAATGGGAAGGAAAGAAACAACAACACACAAGCCACACATAAAAATTACTTTAAACTTTTAGAGAAAAAAAAACACTAATTAAATTTTTTTAAAATATAAAAGTATTTTTTAATTCATAAAAACTTAATATATGGAAATATGTCTAATAAATAAATAAATTTACCTAAACCTTTTGTTTACTATATTTATAATTTTAGAGATGAGAATTTCCTGCAATGTCAAACAGAGACCTGAGTTCAGTTAACACTTTTATCCATCCGGTCTTAAAAACAGGAAACAGGGCTCGCATAAAACGCCTTTAGAGGAAGGTTAATGGGAAAGGGCCTGTGTTTTATCCAATCGGAGGCCGTGGCAGCGATGGCACGAGGTAGTGCTCGGGTGGTAACATCATGAGTTTATCTTTGTGGTGGTTGTGTGTGGTCAAGCAGCGAATTTATTGCAGGGTGACCACATTCCCACAGCTCTGATAAGCGGCCATCGCTCACATCCACACGCTTCTGCTCTCCGCTCTAAAACCTTGAAACTCACTGTAGCCAAGTGACGGTCAAAGGGACACCGTGGGAGCGGGCAGCAGGAATTTATGACCTAATGCAAGTCCCTACTGGTAATCTGCAATGGAACAGAGCTAAGGCGGCTTCCATTATGGCAGGTGCTCTGTGGATGTAGGATAACCAGAATCGCAGCGGAGGCCAAGCGCGACGGGCCGCCGGAACGAAACTGCAGGTCCACAGGAGCCGCCCGTGCGACGAGCCGCGACAAAACACCGTAAATCCATCTCTGGTCGCACAATATCACTTCGGCGAGGACGTAGCAAGAAACCTTGTAAAACGTTTCAGTTTTGTACTGTTAAACGACGCCAAGAGTAGATATGAAAAAGAAACAGTGGCAACCAGCGTGGCCAGACGGGATATCGTATGGAGCACCGCTCGGGAGAAGGGGAACAGTCGTATAAGGGTGAAAGTGAGGTGATGAGTTCTTATTGAATGGAGATACAAGAACGGGAAAAAAACATGCTAGTTTTATATGTTCCTCATACACCCTTCAAGCACAGAAGTGTCCTCGGGCCTGACTATCGTTAACGCGTTCAACCGTGCCATGCAGTTCAATGCCCATTAAAGTGCAATCGATATTATAAAACGTTCTAAACTCTGCGAAGATAAAGTTAAACATACATTGGGGGGTTACGCAAAGCAAGACAATACCTTTAATAAATCAAATGCAATATAACTTGTATCTGGCTCTAAACATATTTTGTTATAAAATGTGATGGATGCACTGTTAGTTATTTTATAAAAAAACCACAAATAACAACAACAAAAAGGAAATTAAAAAGAAAGACGTACTTGGAGTGTATTTTTCAAAAACAGAATAAAGAAAAAAATATATTTTCAGTATATTCTACTTTAAAATTTGTTATATTTAAACAGATAAGTTTATTATTGTTGGTGGGCACTATTTAGGTATTTGTAACATCTACGATGTGAAGAAAAAACAGGAAATCTTACAACTTTTTTTTGTCATAAATAACTCAAAGTACTTAACATAAAGATGACCTTCCAATAATGGGTTATACCACATCAACAATAATTCTATTCTTTTTTATATATCTTATAGTTATTTTTACTGTCCACTTGATTTTATAACGGGCCAAAAATAATTGACAATTCCTTGAAGCAACATGATATTTTAAATTATCTTAATTTGTATTTATAAATCAAGTCTGATATATTTTTTAAAACTTCTTAATTTATTGATGAACTATACTACATTAATTGAAAATAACTTGATAATTAAATAAAAATGAAATAAATATTAGGATTCATTCAATATGTTGCTTTTAAATTGCCATTATATCATATTTAATACTTAAAAACTTACAGGTTATAGTTAAATAGCATAACTTTTTGTTAGGTAGCTTGCTAATAATGTAAAAACGTTATAAATATTGTTTATTAAACAGGTACAATTTGACTGAAGCTTTGTCTGTGTAGCTTGACAAGTTGCAGTTTCTTAAAAGCAGGTTCCCGCAACACGTTCTAATGATGCAGCGTCTAAGCGCAGTGTCTCAAAGCAAAAACGTCGCCTTATATATAAAAAAAAAACCACTCTTCCTTTACTTGGTCGACGGCACTTACGGAATGAAGATTAAAAGAAGGGAACTTTCTTTGAAAACCGTAAGCGAGCGTGCTATGACTAAGCGATTCCCGATAGAGAGGGTTTGTGGTGTAATGGATTTAACACTCGAACCATCGATACAACGCGCTACCGACGAGAGAGAGATATCATTTGGTAAATCCTCCACCCGTGGTACGGTGCAGTTTGCGTCGCTGACAGTACAAAGAAGAGAAAATGTGACTGGCTAGATGAAAAAAGGCCCAAAAGCCTGCATTATAAGTGACTCCATCGGTGCATGGCTTTACATACGCTGTACATGCACTCAGCTTTGGGCATATGCATAGTTTTTCCTTGATAAAGTGGAAAGGCAGACTGCGCTGTATGCAACAAACAATTCATATTTGATATATAAATTTATATGCAAAAGTAGCATCAGGGCAAATACGACACATGCACAGAGACGGTCTAACAATGTCGCGGCCGGTGTTCAGAACAGTTAATCTCCGGTTCAGATAATAAGGGAAGCATTAAGTCGTGGGGGCAGGGTCAGGTATGTGATTTTTTGCTATGCACTTGATGGTAAAGCTGACTGCCAATGATTAATTGGACTGAGAAACTGCTAATAATCACTAGTGCAGGATGTGTTCAAAAATAATCTTTTAAAATGAGCTTGAAAACTTCTTTCTGGCATCTCATTTTAAAACAACTCTAACTCTACAGCTTGTTAGGCCAAAACAGATGCCTTCATATTCAGGCAACGCTACAATCAGTAATACGAATACCAAGGTCGTTTCTTTAGTTGTCAAGGTGGTTGTCCGCTACCTCGTCTCTCGAGATTTGGTTACACCATCCGTGGGGCTGTTCACATGTGCTCAAGAACAGACATGGCATCGGGTCGCGACCTTATAAACTATCCTGTGTTGACTGAAAGCGCTCACCCCCCCGCCAAGCCCCCGCCCTTCCCCCCTCACCCCCGCCACCCCCCCACCCCGCAACGGCGGCATGTAGACGTGATGTGTGGGCATGAGAAAAAAAATAAAAAACAGGGGACAGTCATGAAACTGAAATGAGACTTTCTTTCTAAAGAAGCAAACTGAGAAAAAAAAACTAAAGACCCTCATTAACAGGGTCATGCTAGCAGAAACGATCAACACGGGTATGATCGCATGCTAAAAATGAGGGCAGTTTAAAATGCATGTTTGAAATCAGTTGAGAAGTGAGTTACAAAGAGCCAAGTTACACCATCATGCAGAATGTCTCATGTGTGGGTGATCCCACTCAAGAGGGCTGCTAAATGAGTCGAGATTTTAATCCATTACAGGGTTGATTTTACATTCACACTTCACACTCACAGTCATTTCAGTATGAAAACTAAAGCATCATCTATCAGCTTCAGCTGTGTAAGCTCGGCACACACCCGCAGGCACTGAGAAACTACACAGGCTTTAAATCAGGAGGGGAAGGTCCATGAGCTGTGAGGACGTGCCGCCACTGAGGTGCTGCAGTAAAAATAGAAGCGGTCTTTCTCTCTAATCTGGGTCATGATGAAAATAATAATAATAATAATAATAAAAATAAAGAACTGAGATTTAAGTCAAGAGATGACTGTCTTTATATGTTAGAATGGAAGAAGCACGACATTTGTTAACACATTTATATATATTTTACAAATCTTGAACTTTTGAACTATTACTGTGAAATATTAACAAACCTTTAGCAATTATGCAGCAACTGGTAGTGTCACATTGCAGGACACACGTCGACTTGCCATAAAAGGGAAGAAATAAAAAAATCTCAACGTTTTAGGCACGAATGCATAGAACCATAAAAATGTTTTCAAACGCATAATTGCATGCGAGACCAAAACTCTCGTGGGCAGGCTTCCGTTCTCTTAGCCTTTTCAATAAGTAGAACATCACAAAAGACATCCATATGACTTTTATAAACTAATTGAAGTGATTCTGAAGTTAGGCAACAATGTTAGTTCCACTGTGCGCGAACTTCATAAAAAAACCCATTAAAAACCCAAAAAACTCAAGGTCTGGCACAAAGCAAGAAACTGAACAAGTTTTCAACACTCACATTGCAGGTGATCAAACAGCACGCAGGTGTTCCTTTCTCTAGCTTTGTCGGTCAAGAAGTCACATTCAACTCAACCCTATTCTGCAGTTTAGGCAACAGGTTATGTTCAACTGTACAGGGACTCCCGTTTAAAACAAAAAACAATCTAACTCTACTAAAAACTGTTGCATAATGCTAAGGAACGTCAAAACGTTTCGAACTCGGCATTGGCATTGCAAATACAACTCTCTCATGGCAGTTTCGTTGTGCTAGCTTTTTCAAACAAGGCATAGGGTCATTCGCAATACGACGCTTTAAAAGGCCTTATTATTAATGCAGTTTTACGCACAGCTTCTTAATTGCAATGTGGCAACAAAATAAATATCAAACCCAAAGTTTGGGACCACATGTCAAGAACGCGAAACAAGTTTTCACAGAACTGATCATTGCATGTGCTATAACTTATGTCAGGTATCCTTTCCCATTGCTTTTTTTCAATAAGGACAAATCGGCAGAAAGGCTCTTAAAAATCTATTATGTCAACAGGTTCTTTTCACTGTGAGCTCTGCGCACAACGATATAAAACGTCAAAGCACAAGAACGCTAGACACTCGACAAGAACTGAAAAGGTAGTCGCCTCCGTTTCTAAAGCTTTGTTCAGAAGGAAACGTACGAACCACTGGCATGTTTGGGGTCCACGCATTGCATCGGCTGGTTGAATGAGGTTAACTCGTGAAGGAATGAAGTACTCACTAACCTCACAGACCTTGGTTTTCAGATTCAGCGCACCAAGATTTCAGTACTACACTGACAGCTGCAAACATACAATGCACCTCGGTGTCGTTCACTTTGCTCACACACAAAACACATCATTGATGCGCGTGTGGATGGAGAGACTGAGAGCTGGGTTTGGCACGGAAAAGGCAGAGAAATACGGGCATCGGAGACTCACCCTGGAGAAGCATGACTGGTAGGACCGGGAAGTTTTTCCGAGTAAGCTGCTGTTGGAGGGCCATGCGGCGAGTGACGGAGGCGGGCGGCGGCTTCGCTTCTCCTCGTCTTCGTCCGAATCCAACTCTTCCAACTTGATTTTGCTAAAAGAAAAAAAGAAAAAAAAAAAAAAACCCAACCAAAAAAAGAAAAAAAAAAAAAAAAAAAAAAAAACGGCGAATTTTGCAAGGGCTCCCGGCTTGGGGCTCCTGCAAAGAGGAAAAAAAATACGCCCATGATGACATGACCAGGCGGATCTTCGCGACTCAAACGCCCTCCACGTTCGCAGCCCCTAAAACCAGACCCCCAAAAACACACCCTGGAACCCATGGTCGCCCTGCGCCGTGTCGCAGCGAGGCGGTTCTGTCCTTGGATGCTGTGCATGGTTCACAGAGACACGGCAGATTGGGCGATCGCGGCGGTCAGCCTCGTGGGTTGACTGATGCTTAACCCTTGTGCAAAAAGGCTCGAGCGCAAAACACGCTGCACTGTGGTTTTTTTTTCGTGAATTTGGGCTGATTACACACGCTTTGACATCAACACTTCTCTCCCTCCCCCTTCGCTCTCGAGTCCCTCTGCGTCTATCTTTTATCTCGCGTTTTTCTGGTGAATAGAAGCCGTGACCGGTCGCGAAGACTTGGTTTGTGGGTGTGGCGGCCCACAGAAAGGCTTCATCATTCTCCCTACAGTCAGGCAAACAAGTGTTAACTGTTCCCCACAACTGAAAAAAAAAAAAAAAGCAGCCGAGGCACTATTTGGCCCGTTAGGGTCACATGTTCTAACAAATGTAATTCTGGCTTTTCTTCTGCACAGGTTATCTGGCATTCGGACCACATCTATCAAACCTCCACCTGTCCACATTTGCTTGAAAAGGAGGAAATAGGTCGTGGTCTTGTTTTAATTGGTAAGGAGCGTGCGAGTGGAACAGAGGGGGGGTGGAAGTGAGTAGTGAGAAACGCAGGCAGCGTTTTAACAGTCATGTGTGTGGTGTGTGTGTGTGTGTGGTGTTCAGAGTTTGTGTACGAGAGTCGAGGGCGAGTCACAGCTGCATAAGTTGAAGCATGCAAATCCTCTCCACAGACGAGGACAGCCATTACTCCTGTGTCACAGACGCCCATAAAGGTGCTGCAGATCGTCAAAATTTATCATGGTCCTTTCGTATCTGTCTCATCTGCTGATTCTGCAAGACAAACAGAAAATAAAATAAAGATATTTACTGACCAATAAACTTTCACATTCTGATCATGTTTGGTGAAAAAATTCAAATATCCATGTCGGGAAATTTATGTATAAAAATATCAACACACGAAATATAAAAACCCATTTAGAGGCCATTCATAAAAAAAAATTAAAAAAAAACAGTGCCAAATATTTTTAGGGGTTAAATATTCTTTACGTTTTTAGCATCTGACATGAAAAAAGTGAAATCAGTATCATATTAGGATTTTTTTCTTGTTACATTGTGCCTCACAGATCATTTCAACCTGTTGATTCTAGAAGAAGACAAACAGATAACAAAATACTCTGTGTTTAAGATGTGACCACGTTGGTCTCAAATTATTATTATTATTACGTTTATGTATAAGAATATCACATACTATATAAAAACGATATTTAAGCCACAAATAAAAGTTTCAATGCATTAAAACCCAAATTAGTATCAGAGGAAAACACAATGCAAGTGCAAAAAGACATGCTATATCGTTTTTTAAGTGCCAACTCAGTGTCAAATAATTTGTGAGTCTAACTATAGTCAATGTTAGGCATCTGGACATGCAATTAAAGTGTAAAATTAAATAGCATTGATACATTTTGACAAATACTTCTCTCTATTTCAAGCGATGAATGATGATTAAATGATTGCAAAGTGGCACCTGCAATCAATATTAGAGTTTAATTATGTGATTCTTCATTTTATACTGTAAAATTGGTGCCTTACATTTAATTCGGCCAACCTGTGATATCTGCAAAATATATAGTCTATTACTGACTATAAACTGGTCTAAAAGCTTCAGTATCTAATCGAATTATTAGAAAAGACATTTCACACACAGTGAAAAAACTAAATAAAAGCAAAACATACATAAAAGACATTGCTTAATTAAACAAACATCAAACCAATTACTCCAAAAATATCGACTTGTTCAGATGTATTTCCGCTTGTTGAATATTCTAATGAATGCAATGCAGTTAAAGTGAAAATTAAATGGCATATGTAATGAACACATACATTAATTTATAAAGTGAATTGTGCATAGACTATTATTCCGCTTGGGCAGTCATGCAGAGCTATTTGACTGCTTCAAAATTGTTAGGACTCTTTCGTGTCAGTTGGATTAATGTTGATTCATCTGTCATGAGAGACAATACAAGAGATTGGCATATCAAACAATTAATCTGCATAACACACAAAATAACACCAGCATCATATTCCGTATACGAAACCGTCGGAATGAAAATCGTCATTATGCGGTTTTGGATGGGGCCGTGTCAGCGACACTAATTGCAGGGCCTCATTACGCGTGTCTCACCTTGCCTTTAATAAAGGCAGATTTGGCATTCGCACGACCAAAGTGTTCGCAAAAGCCTCCTGGTGCCCATCATCCATCAGCGACCTGATTAGTGGACGTTTCGATTTGTCTAAAGACACCACCATGCTCACATGACGCAAAAACGCCCCCTGCATCCCTCAAGCACCTATTATCTGCTCGCCACACACCTGAGTCACCTCCAGTTAGAGGCCCCCAATTGCCATTTGTGCACCTGCACCACGCTCAGCACATGCCAAAACCACCACACCGTGTGCCCGGTCGGACCGTTTGGACGGGAGGAGGTTGGGAACGCGGTCGGCGTTGGCGAGAGATGCTGTCCCTTCCCGACCCGGAGTCAGATTTCAGCGGCAGCACTCAGGAACACGATCCACAGACCGTCAGTGCTGTAACTGCCCTGCCTTGAATAATGCTAAAACCGTCGAGGGATTTCCAGTTGAAATTTCGAATTTTAGAATACCAAAACTAAAGGTTCCAAAAATGCTTTGAACTTGGGCAGTGTCACGGTTTTGCAGATGCACTTGGTGTGATCCTTTGTTATATACTGCAAGGCAAGGGTTGGATTCCATTTTGGGACCATTTAGCAATCAACTTCCATGATTTCAGACCGTGAACCAATACAATGTTCATATGACATCAAGAACTGGAACTGGTTCTCGATCAGGGGTGGGTTTATGACATCGTCTTGAGAAAGAAGCTGATACATTTCATACAGTTTGTAAAAATGTCCAGTTCTTGAAAAAGTTTACAAAGTCTGTTTTTCTTAAGGTTAATCAGCTAATAGATACCACCATACTTAGGTTGACTGATTAAATACACTTCCATACATAAACTTTTTTTTTGTATTACAAGTTTTCTGGAAGTTACTTAAATATGCAATATGCAATGATGCATTATTGAAATAAATATGCATTGTAATGCATACATTTTCAAACAAATCTGATCATTGGATAAACCCAGGTTCAAAATTCGTATTTCATTTTTGTTGACGGTATTACAAGGTTTTAAAGGATTTCTCTTTTTTATCACTTCATGAATCAGAAAATACGGTCAACAGACAGAAGACAAACCCCTTTTCACCATAGAATAAAAATTTCTACAATCCAATCAAAACCCAGTAAACAACCTTTATATAGAGCCAAAACTGTAAAGTTTTGTAAAGTGGTGCATGTAAGTCCTGCTGAAGTGTCATGGAAAAACTAAAAAATGCACAAACGCTGGTAATTTAGAGATGTTTTGCTTTCCACTAGTCTGAAATTACTCATTATGAAAAAGCTATAGCCAAATCTCAAAAAACAATGTGTTAAGCTGAAAATTAACATTGTACTGTGACAAAAGTATAATAACCAAACAGTGGTAACATTATATATTACTGATCTGAACATTTCTTTCCGTAGCTTATCTATTAGTGTTAGCTGAAAGAATTTTATTCTTCGTTGTTTTGTGAACTTCTGCCCCAAAAGAGGATTCTTCGTTCAGTCTAAAATGTTTAAAAGGACCTCCAGGAACCTTTATTTTGAAGAGTGATGTGGTAAACCAGCTGGTACTGTTAAAAAAATCATTAGAGAATTTTAGACAATGTCTTGTGACTGAATCTTATAAATCGTGGGATGCATGTTAGAGTTTGACGCAGGGAGTTCCGTGTGCTGCATTTCAGAAACTCTACAAGAGAAAACGGAGAAAACAGTTTTCTATCTAACACGTTCGTAAATTGGTTTCCATGTTGGAACCCTATCAAGCTAAAGAAACCTGAAATGGTTCTTTGTGGGCACATAAAGTCCAGGGGTGCTGCTGCTGTAAAAAACTTATGTGTCTTCTTCACGCATGTTTCTAGCGAGTGATTGGGTGACGAGGGGAGGGCTGTCTCATCTGTTATTTATTTATTAGTATTTGAATTTCTTGGCGGACGCCAACAGCTTGTCCTAGCACACACGTCTGGCCATGCTTGTGTTCCCACGGCCAGGCAACACATCGTGCCGCATATGCCCCATAGGGGGGCGGAGGGGGGCCAGCCCGAAGAAAAACACCCTCGCCGATCACATCCGCTGAACTCCCTGGATGTCCAGTCAGCGGAGGTCCCAAAACACAGAAAAAAGAGAGAATCTGAAAAGATTAAATTTGTTTTAACTTGTGCATAACTAGACCTACACCCTCTTTTTCTTTTCATTCTTGTTTCCATGCTTGCCGGTTTGGCACTTGCATAACTAAATAGTTAAAGTGAATTGTAAAGGTTAGAGGTTGTTTTTAAATAATCCAATTAAAAACTGTCGCCAGGGAGAGCGCCAAAACAAAAGAAAGGCTACTATTAAAATTGTAATGCAAAAGACACATTTAAAAAATATTTAAATTTTTTTTAATATCCTCTATTAATTGACTAAACAGAAGTAATAAATATTCTTTTGAGAATTTTCCGGGCAACATGGTGACTGCTTGTGTTTTTTTGGTTTTTTTTAATTTAGTGCGTGATTTACATAAGAAAAATATAATATGTCCATCACCGAATGATTTAGAATTCATGAGAACTTATGAACGTGGTAACAATAAACTAATGAGAACTATAAAATAACATTTAAATGTACACATTTCCCCCCCCCCCCTGCAAGTATTGATATTTTTTAAACAGCAAGATTACCATACTGACGGCTTAGTCGTCCCCCTTAAACAGAGATACTGGAAAATAAGGTTCATTAGAAAATAACGTTTTACTCAATCTAGCTTTCACATTTTTTTGTTTACTGTGTTTACCTTGTCATTTCTTTGGTAATACATTATGACATTTACTAAACCATATATTCTGAGTGTTTGTTAAAGTGGTTAAAACAACTTTTTCCTAAACTCATGGGACAGACACACTTTTGGGGCACATGCACAGTAACACGAAAAGTGAGCAACAAATCCTTTTTCCTGTGGCGGTGGAGGCTTTAATAGGTTTTCGCGTTATAATTTTCTTTCTCTCAGAAAAATCTTTTTCCCTGACAGATTTTTCTCTACAACTTAATGTTTTTTATTATTTTTTGCCTGTGGTTTAGGTGAAGAGATAAAATTCAGGGACCTTGTCCTTCGCATATTTGGTTCTGCAGATTGTCGATCTGTGGATGAGAGACTCTAGTCCTGGACTGAATATAATTATTAAATCCCTGGAGTCACTGCATGCCAGGAGTTCACAGTCAGCTAGAGGAGTGGCGATCCCTCGATTGGTTGTGAGAAGCCTAGTACATATTTGGCAGAGCAATTTCAGGAAAATGTGTCCGATGGTTTGCTCTGCGGTCATTTCATCCTCAATGCCATCTAGGAAAACGATGGAAACCTGAGATGTTTAAAGAGATTTCCTGTGACCTGCGGGGGGAGAAGGGGGCATTGAGGAAAGCGGAGTAGCGATGCAATTATTGAGAGATCCTCCAAACAGTTACCCTTTCTGACTTCCCACTGCCTGTATGAATGATGATTCCAGGACTCAAACAGCATCCCAGAACAGACAGAACAGCAAACTTTGGAGAACTCGCCCTCCCAAACGACCGGTCTGTTCCTGTCACTTCCAACAACACCCTCGTGTTCTTTTCCAATCACATGATGAGACTAACAATCTGGCCTCTTGTACAGAAATCTGTACTACAAGAGCAACTGCTGGATTGAAAGATCACTTGTCCGGGGCAATTTGAGACCAGAATTAGAAATAAACCGCTGTGGCGACAATGCACTGCAAAAAAGTCATTATAATTCAAGCGAAAATATTGTCACTGTCATCATTTTAAGCCCCACCTCTCCTCTGCTCAGCATAAGTGTTTAATACTTAAGGTTAGAGGTTTGAGTTTAATCACTAACTGCAAATATGAGTAAGAATATTTTAACTGGAATCAAGGATACATATCTGCTCAAAAGTTTGGGGGTGGGTCTCATCCAAAGGCAGGTGCCATTTGCACTTTACACACTGTGCCATTCAGAAGTTAGGGTCTGTAAAAAGAGCTCACCGGTCTATGTGAATATACATTAAGCTTTAATTTATTTCTGTGATCAAACTGTATTTTCAAGCATCATTACACAGTCTTCAGTGTCACATGATCTTCAGAAATCATTCTAATATGCTGATGTTGCTGCTCAAGAAACATTTCTGATTAGTTATCAATGTTGAAAACAATTGTGCTTGCACAGGTATTTTTGTGGCAAATGTGATAGGTGTGATTATATTTTCAGGATCTTTGATAAACAAATGTACTTCAGCTTTGTTTATTTTAAAAATAATCCTGATGATAATGCATACGTGATAAAAATAGTCAAGAAATCTCACGCAATCAGTAAACACTGACAGATATTCCTGTAACACAGCTGGTTATGAGAAAAAAAAAAAGAAAAAAGAAAAGAGAGAGAGAGAGAGAGAGGAGGAAAAAAAACTATGGCATTTAACCATGACCTTAATATAGAGTGATAAAAATCTGTTTATTTTGGGATTTAATCTTCACTGCTGCTGAAAACACACACAAAAAAGTAAACTGTGGCATTGGAATTGTTACACACACACACACACACACACACACACACAGACACACACACACACAGATGAGAGTTAAGCGTAATGGGGAAAACATCCAGCGCTGCTTGGCAGACAGCACCATGACTGTGATGCGGTTGAACAGAGCATGACAGGAATCTTCAGCTAATAAAACATGATGCGTTAAAATGTATTTGAACACTCAAGTCACACTTCAAAAAGTGTTTTAATGTCATTTCATTTTTTTCTCCGTATCTTTGAATCAGCTGGTGTTTTTAGGGATTTTTAGTGGATGTATGAAGTTCAGTTCTCCTCAAGTTCACGCGTGTGTCCTTGCAGAGGACCGAAATCATTAGAACACGATCCATTAACCACAAACAAACATGATGCTGACTATCTTCATCTTCAACACCCTCTGATGTTTCAGCATTTAAAACCAACAACACTTTCTTTGTGAATGATTGTTTGATGGTAAAGTGTGTTTTATGAATCTTTCCGTGCAATAAATGACACTTGATTTGATCATTTATATCTAATAAAATGACTTTCAGAGATAAATGACTTAGAAGTGTTTTAATACCTCTTTTATATGGAAGCTTGATTCTGCCACAGGATGAAAAATCAAATAAATAAAAAGGGTATAAATGCATAATTTTGAGATAATATATTTGCAATTCAGAAAAAAACTTCTTTTTTTTATGTTTCATTTCATTGTGTAAAAAAAAAAAAAAAACTGAATTGTGATGTATAAACAGGATTCAGAGAAAAAAGTGCACATTTCGAGACAAACTTATATATAAATGCAGATCTGTGAACTTGCGATTCTGAGAAGAAAAGTCTGATTTGTGATATAAAACAGAATTCAGAGAGAAAATTGTGAGAATAATAGAACAACGGGATTGCAAGAAAAAGTGATCACAATCTCTGACTTTTTTCGTCGGAAAATCAGAGAAAAAAAGTCAGAAATGTGAGAAACTCATGCAACTGCAAAAATTGAGATAAAATGTTGAAATTACTTTTCTTTTTTGTGACAGAAACAAAATAACAAATAAAAAAAATGGTTCAAGAACACCTTCTGAGAGAAAAAAAGCCAAATTGCAAGCTATATAAACAGAATGTGTGAGATAATGAACATGAAATTCCGAGAAAAAATTAGGATTTGTGAATAAAAAATAAAAACATTGTTTAGGTGTAAATTTGACATTGCAAGAAAAAACAGGCTGCTGAATTATGCAATGTCACAATGACCTTTTTTTTTTCCACTGGCAGAAATGGCTTCCATACATTCATGCGCCATCAGCTGTATTTCTGTAGAGCAGCAGGAGGTCGACCTAGAATAGCTTTACAAGATGAGCAACAAGTGAGCGTGTGTGAGCAAACATGACATGAAAGAATGAAAGATTAAAGACAGAGAGAAACTGGCGTATATCCTCTTTCTGTATGTGAGCACTACGGTAATGTTCATAACTGCCATAGTTTGGTGCATTCGTCGGCCCCCAGCAGCCAGTGAAACGTGACAGCCAGGTGAAGCAAACAGGAGGAGAAAGCGAAAGCCTGCGCTTTGTGTTCGCCTAACAAAGACATCGTGTGGCAGCACTTTGACGTAACCCCGAAACATCCATGAGTCACTGAGATCTGTATCCCCGGGACATCGGCAGCCATTTCTGCCACTCTGAACATAGCTAGGACCATCAACCTGGCATATAATCAAACACCCACACACACCACACACACACACACACACACACACAGTGCACTTCATTCCTGAGAGGAAAGAATGATATCATTACATGTGAGGCGTTTTTAACCCAGAACAGTCCTGCTGAAATCAGGCATTCCCTGCTGCAAAAACACAATACACAAAACACTGCTCATGAAAGGGGAAGTCTTCTGTTGTTTCATTCACCCAGTACGTGAGTGAATCATTAAACCTGTCCGGAACATGCCCCACGTGCCATATTTCAAGCTAATGAATAACTTTTTTAAAAAAAATTTTATTGAAAAATATTTTTTTAAATATTTAATTAATTCATTTTCATTAAATTTTTAATGCAGTTTAAGTGTTAGTATTTTGGAAAACTGAAAACTTCATCTTTAAAAGAAACTGATAAATAAAAATATTTTATTAAATATACATATTTTTATTATATATAATTTCAGTATTTTTTTTTTTTTTTTTTTTTTGCAATTTACTTTTTTTTTTTTTTTTTTTTTTGCAATTTACAACTTAAATTTCAGTGTTTTTTTTTTTAAATTCAGGCAATTTACATATGCAAAATAAGTATTCCATAATGCAAACAAATTATTATGGGAAAACAATCAAACAATCCATCAGCAACCAGCATTTATGTAAGTACAGGTCTTATAACTGTACTCCCCATGCGTTATTTTCAATAAAATAAACATTCTGTGAAATCTAATTTTTTTTCATATTTTATTTTAATTCAGTTTTATTTTCAAAGATGAAGTTTAAAAATATTAAGACTAAAACTGAAATAAAATGTCTGCCTTAAAACAGCTAATAGAAAGGACAACAAATAATTAAACCTACCTGAAATGAAAAGTCGATAAAAAAAATGTCCACATTCGCAAAATACAAATAAATACTATAATATTATAGTTAAGGATAGTAAAATAATATTGCTTTAAAAACTGATTCAAGATTCTAAGACGCTCTTCTGGATGAAATCGATTCAGAAAATGAATCATATTCCCCAAAACTGTAATTCAGTATCTGAGATCGCAACAGATGGAAATCTTTAACCTGCCCTGAATTAACATTTGACCTTATTTACTTGTTCTGGACTTGTTTAACTGGTATTTATACAGTGTTCCTGACTCCTCATTCTGAAAGGTTCATCAGTGAATGTTACGCCTCAAGAAAAATGTTTGGCTTCAGGCCATGTTTTCACAAATGAAGCACTTCCTCCATGTCTGAAACAACTTTCAGTCACATCAGCAACCACTCTTACATTTTTTCATAGTCCAATTGTCACTACTACTTTCTTTTCAAATGTGCACTTTCTGTCTACAACTTGTGGACGGTGACTCTGGTGCTAAAAACACCCTCAGATTTCATCATAATAAAGAGCTTTTTACGACCTGAAGTGACACACAAATACGCTCGTGTGCTCTGTCATGCTTGCCATAACAAACACGCAGACGTTGTGGTGTGTGATATGCATTTTATCTGTCTAATTGCTGGCGTCTGTGATGAGTGATTCCGGGTGATGAGCGATCAGTGAGGCCATACGACTGGAGCAGATGTGTGTGTGATGAGACAGCGGCTTACACAGAGACGATCTCTGGTACCACAGCGGAGCGACGATTACGAGCGGGAGCCGGATGGCTAGTGCGAGTCTCCGGGTGAGGAAAGGTGTGTCTCACGCTGGTGAAACGCGGGACCAAAGACTGCGACACTCAGTCCTTGAAAAGCACAGATGAGACTGTGGGTGTGTTATCGGTTTTGTCAACAGAATGTGTTTGACTTGAAAGACTGTTGTTTAAACGTCTGTTTGTGAGGGGGTGTTGTATGTTGGGTAATGTGGGTGTTGTGTGTGTGTGCTGGTGTGTGTGTGTGTGTGTTGTGGTGTGTGTTTTGTGCTTGTGTGTGTTTGCTGCGTGTGTTACGAAGCCAGCATTGAGCAGCTCGCGTCGGTTTCACTAAGTTTACGTGAGGGACGACAGCTAAATCGAGAAGCTCGCAGACAGGATGTGAATGTTTTCAACACACATTCTCATCGTTCCAGTAAATGTATTTTAGCGACCGACCTCACCACACACGCCCTCCACAAAACACACACACACACCACACCACGACACACCACAGCACACATTGTGGAAACATTCACTCAGCCTTCAGTACGGGACAGACTGGACATGCCCACGCCCATATTTCAAGCTAAATTAATAACTTTTATTTTTTTATTGAAAAATATTTTTTTAAATATTTAATTAATTAGTTTTCTATTAAACTTGTATTCTAGTTTAAGTGTTAGTATTTTGAAAACTTTCATCTTTAAAAAGAAACTGAATTAAAATAAAATATATATTTCTCTTATTATATATAATATATGTTTATGATATTTAAACTTAATTTCAGTTTTTTTTTTTTTTTTTTTGCACTTACATAAAAATACAATTCCATAATGCAAACAAATTATTATGGAAAACAATTAAACAATCACACGATTTATGTTACAGTAACTGCAATAAAATAAACATTCTGTGAAATTAGTTTTTTTCATATTTATTTTAATTCAGTTTAATTTAAAGATGAAGTTTAAAAAATATTAAGACTAAAAACTGAAATAAAAATGTATGCATTAAAAAAGCAATGAAAAGGACAACAAAATAATTTTTTACTTTAAGATGAAAATAGAAAAAAAATTCACATTAAAATACAAATAAATACTATAATATTATATTAATGATAGTAAAATAATATTTACTAAACTGATCTATCTCTAAGAACTTCTGATGAATCGATTCAGAAATGTAAACTACACCTCCCCAAAACTGTAATCTAGCATCTGAGATGACAGATGGAAATATTTAACCCGCGCTTGAATTAACATTCTCCACTCTTATTTACTTGTTCTGGACTTGTTTAACTTCGTATTTTTATACAGGTTCCTTTCTGGTCTCATTCTGAATGATTCATCAGTGAATGCTATTCTAAAGAAAAAATGTTTGCTTCATCATGTTTCATCAAATGAAAACTTCCTCCATGTCTGAAACAACTTTCAGTCACATCAGCAACCACACATACATTTCAAGTCCAATTGTCAATATATTTTCTTTTCAAACACGCGACTTTCTGTCTAAAACTTGTGATCTGCAAGCTCTGTGCAAAACACCTCAGATTCCCATCATAATAAAGAGCTTTTTTACAACAGAAGGTTAGTTTTGCGACACACACAAATACCTCGCGGTGCTCTGGTCATGCTTAAGCCGGTACCAAACACGCGAGACGCCAGGTGTGTGATATTTTACTTTATCTGTCTAATTGCTGTTGGATGATAAAGTGTCAGCATAGAGCTTATCAGTGAGCCACGCTGGAGCAGATGTGTGTGTGATGAGACAGCCGCTTCACACAGACGACGAATTTCTGAAAACTATCACTGGTGCTTTCAAACAGAATCAAGGTTGGGTCTTGAAAAACACAGATGACTGTGTGTGTGTGTGTGTGTGTGTTTGTCACCGAAGGTGTTTTTGACTGAAAGAATGCTGTTTAACGCCTGTTTGATGTTGTGTGTGTGTGTGTGTGTGTGTGTGTGTGTGTGTGTGTGTGTGTGTGTGTGCGTGTGTGTGCGTGTGTTAGAGCAGCAGTTGAGCATAAAGCGCTTCGAGTTTCACTAAGTGTACGTGGAGGGATCTACACTCAAATCGAGAAGCTCAAGTAGACAGATGTGAATGTTTTCACACACATTTCATCGTTCCAGTAAATGTACTTAGCAGACGCACTCACCACACACTCACTGCAGCACACTCACACACACACACACACACACACACACACACACCCACACATTGTGGAAACATTCACCAAGCTCTCTATGGACGGACAGACTGGAACACCTGGTCTTGATTTAGTCCAAAAAAGTACAACATTTAAAAAAAAAAATAAATAAAATAATTCTAAACCTTTACATAAGTTGTCTTTGAGAATATATCCATATATATATCTAAACAACTTCTCTTTTTAAGTATTTATGTCTAAATAAACAATTAGAGAATGCCTAGGCCTCATTTAGAGCTGTATAGGAATTCCAGGGCTAAACCATGGAACTGCAGATGTTTTTCTTATTTTACTCCCACCAGATCAGGCTTCAAAAACTGGATTTTTTGACTCTATTTTAACATGAAATACCGCATTAATTGAAAAGTAATATAAAAATATATATTTTAAAAAATGTGTATTATTTTCAATGGGAAGAAATTGTAAATATTTATTGCATAGATATTAATTAGTACCATGAAATTATCTCAGAAAGAATACAAAATAAAAAATATTATAGAACAAAAAAATATGTTAAGGACATTGATTTTCCTTGGGGGTGGGGGGTTAGGTGTATGGTCAGTTTTGACCGCGGAAGATCAACAAGTGTGACTCCCAAATGAGGAGCACCAGAGGGTTAAACAGAGAAAAAAAGATAAGAACTCAATTCTGTGCAGAAAAGTTTAAACTCAGAATTGCAAGACGTGAAAGTCCACTATGTAAGATGTAAACTCAGAATTGCAAGATGTGAACTCAAAAAGAAAAATAAAAAAAAAATCAGAATTCCACCTTATGTTTAAATCTTTTTCTCTCAGAATTGTATAAGTCATCTGCCATGGAATAAAAATGAACAGCATGTACCAGACTTTTATGTAATTGATTTCACCATTCTTTAAAAAAAAAAAAAGTAAAACATGCAAAACTCGATAATGATGCTACAATGCTTTGGATGGCTGCAAAGTCACTGAGGTGTTTTTAATAAGCCACCATGCGGTTGCTAGGGAGTTCGGGTTGTTTGCTTATCGAAAACAATAGAGTGAAGTCTTTAAGAGATCAGGCTTGAGGTGCTGTGGGACACGCCAGCCCTATTTACACCCTCTTCAACCCCTCTATTCCCATTTTCATTCCCAAAAAATATGCCCGCCTAAAAAATCTCTTAATTTACTCACAACCTACAGCTAATAAGCCCAACAATCTCTGATCATTACAAAGGCCTTTGAGAAACGCAGATCGCTTCTATCTCAATTAAACGGAATCTATCTTCATGATCAACCACACACCCCCACCCCATCTTCTGCTCACAGCGCCTGCATACAGATCCACAGCAGCCGGGCCGTAATTAATGGACTGAGCGCTTATCGGCGGCGCTTAATCTGCTAATTAGTCGAAAAGTATACGAGGCAAATGGCGCGGACAGAGGCCCTGACCCCCATCTTCTGCATGTCAGCCCATCAGAGCTTTAAAATCAGCCAGTCATGGCATGAACTACTGCAAGAGCACACAGCGCTTCGACACTGGGCTGCACTAAAAGATGCGAAATAAAAAAAGAAAACTAACAAATACAGTACCAAAAACACAAAAGCTTACATAAGGAGAAGGCGCAAAGGAAACTTTCAAAATACCGTTAACACAAGTTACAAAAATAACAAGTTCGGGCCAAGAAAAACATTTTTATTGCTCAAAAGTTGCTCATGTTACCGTCATACTGTGTTTGGGTCATTTTTATCAAGAGAGGATTTTTCTTCCTCCTGAAAAATGCTACATATCGCGAGTGGACTGGAAGCTTACTAAAAATCTAAAAAATTTGTCAGCCTGTTTTCTTTCAATCAGCACAGGTTTTGAAGTTTTTATTTTGGAACCAGCTAATCGGGGAGTCTCAAGTAATCTGAGTTAATGCGCTTCACTTTTTGAAATTTAAACATTGCAGAAATTATTAACAAATAATGCTTTTTAACTTTAAGGTTGTAAAGAACTTGTAATTTTATTTCTTAAATGTATTTAATAAATGTTTATTTGTTTATTAACCGCTTAATTTAATGCCTGCGTTTCATTGTTGTTATGAGAACATTTCCAGTACATGCAATTTACTTCTATTTTTTTATTTCTTCTTAATTTTATTTATTTTTGCTAAAAGAAATAAAATCTGAGAACCAAAATTCTCTAATTTGCTCTCTCAATTAACTTCATTGCCGCTCTAGAAGAAACAACTAGGCTATTAGAAATATCTTATTTGACTTATTAATTAGCTCATTTTACTTATGGTAAGAAAGCTTATTTAGTTTTTACTGATGCTCTGTCAGCTGTTTCTCTAAATGATTCAACACCATTTTCACCTATCATTTTTTAATGGACTTCCTAAAGCTTATCTTCCCACTCTCTTAATAAGAAACGCTATACGTAAATCGCCATTAATGATTTATTAAATCCACTGTCAGTTTGTGTGCTACTCTACTGCGTTAGCTGTCACAAAAAGAATTGTATAATAACGAAGAAGAGGGTAATTTTACCGCGGTATGGGAGCGGTTGATAACGCTTGTTCAGCAGGTGACCGCTTTTAAAGCCTAACGCTGATGAAGAGGATGGATTTGTTGCTCTCTGGAAGCAGCGGCAGATCCATCGGGGCCGTCCCATCGTTGCCCCTGCTAGGAGGGAAACGCATGCACCCCTAAGAGTCCCACTGCAGCATGTAAAACAGAGAGGACTTGAACGGCTCCCAATGTGTCAGCTAATAAAACATTATTGTTTAGTTTATATTATACCACTTTCCACACAACAGGCTACAAAAAATATGGGCTGAAACCCTTCTTTTTCAGCAGACATCAGGCATTTGTTATCAGGAGATGCATTATTAAATATATTTCCAATAAATAATAAAAAAGCATTTATCTGATTGATTATTTTATCATTATTTTATGCAACATGCAAAAAAAAAAAAAAAAAAAGAAGCATTTATCTGATTAATTTTCTTTACAGTAATTTTGTTGAATGCAACGTGAGAAGTTTGATTTTTGGCAATTAAATAAAAAAAATAGTTGATTTTTTTTTTCTTATTATGTAATATGAATCATGTTACTGAATATGATTGCAATGGTTATGACACTGCTATATGATTTATATTTTTGGCAAGATGTCCTTAGTTATGGACAGGCTAAATCACAATTTTTATTCTGCTAAATTTAATCTAATCTAAAAATAAATAAATAAATAAATAAAAAATAAATAAAAAATATAAATAAATAAATATAAAAATAAAATTTACAAGTTCTCACAACAACAAAAACATATAAACAAATAAACAATAAATAAAATAAAATTTATTTTACAATTACATTACATTTACAAATAAAAAACAGCTGAGATCATTTCAAATAAACAGAAGACTAAATAAACAAATAATACAATAAAATAAAAATACATTTAAAACAAAAACATAATTAAACAAATAAAAACAAACTCATAAGTAAATAAAAATTGCATTTAAAAAAGTTCTCAAAACATGATGATCATTAGGTTACTTTGATAAACAGAAGAACAGAAGAAAAAAAGTAATACTGGTTTAGAAAATAAAAATACATATCAATTCTCACACACACAAAAAAAGTGATAATTTTTCCTTTTTTTCTTAAGTTTTTTTCTCCCTTTTTAAATTTCAAATGATGAAGACACCAAAAGTGTTGCCCCTATTTTACGAGCTATGCCACCTCTTTCATACAGCATAAAACACATGAATTAAAAAAAAGAAAAAAGCGATGTAAGAAAATTCTTATGAAAAAGAGTGTAAGAGGTTTTTTTTTTGCTCTTGGGCTGATCCACAAGGGGCCAATTATCTGCTTTCACTCAAACCCTCTGACCCCACACACACGCACCCAGAGCAAACAAACAAACACTCTCCACATGCTGTCATCACCTTAATAAGCACTTCTGCTTATTTATATTCCTACTCTTAAACTAAGTTTGTTCGCTTACATTTCGCGACAAAACAGGCAAGAAGTTCGCCAATGGCGTGCTAGTCACAGCTTCGAGGTGCTACTCAGCTGAAGTTTGTGTTTGCAGCTGTATAATTATTGTGTTAAAAGTTTATCTAAATTTAGATGCACCGCTAGCTGGCTAAATAATCACACCCCTTGACCTCTCCTTCCAGCCAGAGCCCTTGGTTCAGTGATGGTTTAGATGGGGTCAAAAGGTAAGCTGCCCTTGACACTGGAGCCTCTGTCCTGGTTGTAGCCTGGTAAAGTTGCATCCCACACTCATGACATCTTAAGGTAAAAAACCACCAGCGGAGCTGTTAACAAGCGTTGGGTTTTTCCTCATAAACACAGTTAGAGGTCATGTCTGTGTCAAGATTGTTGCTGAGCTGTGAAACCAGAAGCTAACATTAACTGAATGACCGCGAACTTCCAGAGGTCATTCTCAGGTTCCTGAAACGTTGATGTCTGACTGGTGCATGAAGTTTGGGGGTGTTTTGTGGACTGTCAACATCATATTTAACATCACTCTCAGAAAAAATATACAAAAGTTGTAGTTGGGGTGCATAAAGTACATAAAGTGTAAATATCAGTACATAAATGGTACATATTAGTAGCTTTAAGAAAAAAATAAGGTTATCACACAACAGGGAGAGCTTTTGTACCTTTATTTCTGAGAGTGATGTAATGTACGTTTTTGTATGTTTTTTTGTTTGTTTTTTGTAATGTTTTTGTAAAAAGTCTCTTCTTCTCAGCAAGGCTCCATTTATTTGATTAAAAATGCAGTAAAAAGTGTGTGTTTTCTATGTCTATAATAAACTAATTTATTTCTGTGATGTGCAGCTGTATTTTCAGCATCATTACTCCAGTCTTCAGTGTCACATGATCTTCAGAAATCATAATAATATACTGATTTGCTGCTCAAGAAACATTTCTGATTATTATCAATGTTGAAAATAGTTGTGCTGCACAATATTTTTTTTGTGAAAACTGTGATATATTTTATTTTTCTGGATAAACAGATGAATAGAATGTATGATAGAATAACATTTACTTGAAATAGAAATCTTTTGTATAATTATCAATGCCTTTACTGTCAATGTTTTTATTGTTTTTTTTTAAACTTACTGACAAAAAAAGATAGATATATCCCTTTAAAAATACTAATTAAAATTTTTAAAATGGCAGCGTAAAATTTTAAACAACAACAACAAAACAATGTATAGATAAAGTTTTAAATTAAAACAAGATGAATGGAGTACATTTGACATGAAAATACTATTTACTTCAAAATGTTATATTTAATTCAAAGTGCTACTTCTTGTTTCCTTTGTTTCAATTTTTGTGAAAATTTGCTTGCATTTCTGAGTTCAAATAGTTTTGACAACAAACGATTTTCATGCACTTGAACTAAATGTACTCTATTTTATTAGTATTATTGTTATTATTTGTGAGTATTGATTAATATACAAATGCACTTACTAAATGCATTCAGAGTGCGCTTAACTTCACAATCATTTTAAAATTTCTTCCCAGTTATGCAGTGCTAACAGTAAAAGCAGAAAGTATGCAGGAGTAGGTCGAAAGCTTTATGTATTGAGTGCAGTAAAAAGGCTGCTTGCTCTTGCTTGAGCCACCTGTTTTTATCTCTCGCTCACTTTCCTCCCACTCACAGTACTCTCTCTCTTTCTCTCCTAGAGAGATCCAAAGACATGTGAGTACACTGGAGTCCTCCGCTCTAACACAATACCACACACACACACACACTCACAGGTAGAACAGGCCAGCCGCGGCGCCCGAATCCCGCTTGCACCATGAAGTAAGTACAGCTGCACCTCAAACTACTGGCACATGAATCACCACGCTGTCAAGAGGCGGCCTAACAAATCCTTCCCTTCACCCACACACTCCGCAGATAATCGCACAAACGCCAGCCACTCAAGTTAATTACAGGCAAGATCATATTTCCAAGCACACTTTAATGCAGAAGCTAATAGAAGCAGTTGCTTGCAGTGCATGCAGGATCATATTTGAGGAGACAGAGCTGGCATCACTGAGACCCTGCTCAGGAAAGCAGGAGAACAAGCATATTTCCAAGTCTACAGTAAATGCCACAGACAGTGGCTGGCTGCAAAAAATGCCATTGGAGTTTATTTCAAGCAGATTCTCAAGGCAGGCCTTCTTCTAAGGTGAAAGGCCCAATCTTAAAATCCTATCACTAAGTAAGAAAGCTTTGATTTCAGTTTTAATCTTTTGGTGCTTGCAACCAATCAATTTTTTTTTCAATCTTAAAATCTGAAATCCATCATGAATTAGACTTTGTTTCCAAGAGTTCCGAGGTCTTAAAAGGAAATTCAACACAAATGTATTTGTTTTTCAAGTTTAAATATTTTTTTATGAAATTCATCATAAATTCAAACTTTCTTCAAGAGGTTTAATCTTAAAATAAATGTGCAATTTTTTTCCTCAAGAGTTCAAGTTTTGAAGAGTTTCAGTCTAAATTAACTAAATTCGTCATAAATTCAAACTTTTTCCAAGAGTAGCAATGTTAAAATTTGAAATCCATCATAATTTCAAACTTCCAAGAATTTCCATCTTAAAATACAAAATCCATAAACTTACAAGAGTTCCCATCTTAAAATATGAAATTCACTTTTTTCAAGATTTTAATCTTAAAAATATGAAACCATCATAAAGGAAAAAAAGGGGAAAAAACAATTAGTTTCTAAAGTAAAGCATAAAACTAGCGTTGAATTCAAACTTTCAAACAAAAAAAGAACTATGTCATAAATTGCTACTTTTCCCATCAAAAGGTTTCCTTTAATCTTAAAATATGAAATCCGTTGTTAAATTAAACTTTCACATAAGCTTTGAATTGTCAAAAAATATGAAATCTACCACAAACTCAATTTTTTTTAATTGTTTTATTTTTTAAAAATTTTAAATTATTTAAAATATTTAAAATCTAAATAAAGAGTGAGAATGCACATACAGACTAGTGAAAATGATTTAAATCAATTTTAACAAAGTTTTTTGAAAATTGTGGGGGGGGTGGGGGGGGGGGGGGGACTAAGGCGGGGGGGGGGGTGGGGGGGCGTGTGGAATGTGACCTACTTATCTGTCAAACATTATAAACAGTCGCATCGTCCAACATTACACACACACACTTCAGAACAGCAGCAATGCTACACCATCTCACATCCACCGTTGCCATGTTTACACACATCTAGCATCACAGTGTGGCAGACAACTCTTTTCACTCCTTCGTGCAGACAACACTCTTCACGGTATTATTAACGGTTAGAGTATTCAATGCACGTGTGTAAGCAATGCACGGCTTGCCTGAGTCCATGCTAATATAACGGTTTACTTTGGCATATGTGTAAATCCCCACTTTAGGTAAATCATTTTCCTACTGAAGAACACAGCCCAGACGGAGAGTCCGTTCATTCTTCAGAAACTTTCAGTCTAAATTCACTTTACAATCAACTTGGTGGTGATGCTAAAGCTGGTCTAAAAAAAAATAAAAGGCTGCTTTAAGAAGAAGGAGATAAGAGAGATTGAATATATCGAGACTGGAGTCAGAGAAGCACCTTAATTGTGTAATCGTTAGTCTTCTAACTTGAACAGAAAGACGCTTTGTGCCTCCCAGCAAGACATATGCTCTTATTCGCATAACAAAGTTCATCCCTGCTATTGTTCCATACACAAGAACGGGCCCGTGGGACCTGATGTGGCGTTTACTGAATGACCCTAGGATCTCACATCCACACGTGCCCTTATACCTACAAACAACCAATCCTGATATAATAACGGCAGAAGTGTGGGTGTAGATTCCAAGGTCGTTTTTGACTTAACTACCAACGGACGCGTTTCATCACTCGTATCATGAGGTTTAGTTCGAACATTTTAAACGAGTTCTGTGAAATAGTCTTGCTTCTTCACTTTTGGAAATGGAAACTGACATTCTTCTACCACAAAGTTTTACCACAAATTCCCTATTACAGTGTCTTATTTTAGTATTATTTATACAACATTTCTTCATAATTTTGACTAATTATCTAATTTTCTGTCAAATCGAGTCGAAAAATAAAAATAGATGTATTGTTTAAATTCTCCACTTTATATCATATTATCAATAGTGAATACCATTATAAATTCCAAAAGTAATTGTTAGCATGAAATTAGACATTAATTTATTATTTTGAATTGTACTTAACTTCAGTTTGAGAGGGTTTTTTTTTTGTTGCATTTGTCATTTTTTATTAGATTTGTTTATTTTTTAAATATTTTCTAGTAGATTTTAAATTATGTTTCTTATTTCGAGTTTGAAGTTTAGTCCCTAGTCTTAATTTAAACACTGTTTTGATATAAGGTTGGTTTGCCAAAGTAAACATGTCTAATGTTTGTTTTTATTTAACAATTTATTTCATTTGTATTTCCAATTAACGCAAAACATTTTAGGTTTTAATTGTACAATATTTATCTTTTCTATATTAAATGTCCCAATAAATAAGTCCCTCTTTAAATCACGATTATGGTCCATCTTTGAAATTCATCATAAATATAAACATTTTTCAAGAGTTTAGTATTTTACTTATTATTTTGTATGTATTATCTCCTTTTATAAATATTCGTGAATTGTTAATAAATTTAAGTATTCTCATTTTAATTTAATCTGGTTTAAGTTTTTTGTTGTGCGTTTGCAATTTTTATTAGTTAGTTATTAATTATTTTTTTCTTTTTAAATATTTCTGTGCAGATTGTAATTTTTTTTTTTTTTCATTTCAGTATGTTGGTTTTTAACCTCATTGATACTTCAGTTCATGTGTCAAGGCAACAATTCCTAATTTTGATTGAAGTTTTCATCTAATATACAACACTGGTCTGTTACTACAGGAGTGTCAGACTTTTTCTCCTCTAAACAGCATTTTCAAAGCAAAACAAGCTGCTCCAACGTCTGGTCCTACACCGAGCTAACAGTGTGAGGGCCAGAGGAGAGACAGATGATGGGAATTTGAGAAGACAGTGTGGAGTGGAGAGAGCCGTGAGTGTTTTTCCTCTCCGCTTTGCTTCATAATTGATAAGTAAAGTTAGTGCCTTATCTAGGGTAAGCCATGACTTTACATACACACTGACCGAGAGGACGGCTGATCTCAGATCAGATGTTGAACTGAAAGCGAGGTGTTTGGGACAGTTGGATCTGATCTGAGATCAGCCAGCGCTGCGCTGGAAAGCTGGGCTTGTGGTGGAGGTGGTTGCCCGTGATGGCAAAGAGGACAAAGGCGAACAATGTCTGTGGCTGTTTTACTATGATGAAATCCACGATTTCACAACACACACACACAGCGCTCCTGACCACAAGTTCCCATGAAGCTCAGCCACAGACAAATATTATATCTTTCAAATATCAATCAATGTGAAACAAATCATAACAACCACACTATTACATATCAGCTTTAACCACCTAGAGAGCTTCCTGCCTGTCACTGGTCTACATAGGCAGCTGAACTTCTAGGGCAGCATACTAACTTAGAATATACATATGTGAGCCCTGGATCACAAAAGCCGTTCTTAAGGGAAGGTCGCTGGGGTATATTTGTAGCAATAGCCCAAAATAAATTGTATGAGGGTCAAAATTATAGATTTTTCTTCTATGTCCAAAATCATTAGGATATTAGTAAAGATCATGTTCGCATGAGGATATTTTGTAAAGATACATACTGTAATATATTTAAGGCTGTCCAATGATTAATCACGATTAATCACATCCAAAATAAAAGGTTTTGTGGTTTACATAATAATATGTGTGTATAACTGTGTATATGTTACTTATGTATATATAAATACACACATGCATGTATATATTTAAGAAGAATACTGTTATGTTTATATATTGATATAATTTAATATTGATAAAATATAAGACATAAATATATACAATGTATATACATGTAAAATATTTTCTAAATATATATAATTTAGGTGTGTGTATTTTATATACATAATAAATATACCCTGTTACACATACATATATTATGTAAACAAAACTTTTATTTTGGATGGTGATTAATCGTGATTAATCATTTGACAGCCCGAATATATATCAAACCTATATTTTTGATTAGTAATATGGCATTGCTAAGACAATTCATTTGGACAACTTTAAAGATGATTTTCCTCAGTATTTTGATTTGATTTTTCTGCTCCCTCGAATTTCACAGGTCAGGTTTTCAAAAAGTTGTAAATCTGATATGTATTTAAAGCAAGTAAATACATTGCAAAGAAATCTTGCATTAAATATTGGATCAATTTTTTATAACATTTAACATAAATAACTGCTGAAGAAACAGGTTTGCCAGTCTTAGCTGGTTTAGACCGGTTTAGCTGGTTGACTAGTGACTCAAAACAGACCAGCATAACCAACTCTACCAGACTAGGACAACAGCTAACCAATTTAGGCTGATTTTTCCAAGATGGATATAAGTCTATGCATTAGGAAATCTCTGTTTTAACATGAATAAACTAATAAACTTAATGTGATGCATATTTTTTATACATATGTGGAGGGTAGTAAGATGTTGTTTTTTTTTGGATAATAATAATAATAATAATATTGTTTTTTTTTCTTAGTATGTTTTTTGTTAATGGTGGTTAGTTTTTTTGGTTGATGATTATTTACACTAACCATTATTACTCATTGCTGTGGTCTGTTATCAACTGAAGCCTTGTGAAAGCCATTTTCTTCTTGTGTCACATGACTTCAGCAGACTGACCTCCGCTCAGTTTTAGGGCAGATCTCCTGCAGAGCTTCCGCAGCAGACTGACCTGAGATCAGCTGCAGGGTGTGTGCTGCAGCACGTGGGTGTTTTGCATAGGAGTGGCTTCTGATATGAGACTGCTGGAAAGAGGAACTCAGCTATTTCACCGCAACTGAAAAGAGAAGTTAGCAGAGAAATACATGGGAAAGAAAGTATGACGACAACAATATACGTTAAAGATGAAGAATGATAAAATACTTCCCGTATCAAAGCCAATACTGAAATAAAAGCATGGCTTCTGTTTGTTGGAGCATCTTGAGTATCTTGAGTATTTGAGAAGCAGTGATGTGCATGCTTTTGTTTTGTTTTTGCATAGTTTTAACATGAACTAATAAATTCATGTGATGCATATCTGTCAGTCATACATAAAAGATCAGATCCCTCCACTCAAAAAATCATAGCATAGTTTCTTACTATTTATTATTTTATTTAAAGGTGACATATCATGAAAATCTGACTTTTCCAGGTTTTAAGTGCTATAATCAGGTCCCCGGTGCATCTACTAATCAAGGAAAGTGAAAAAGTTTAACCCAGTAACTTTGTTTTGGTAAGCCTTTTTCTACAAGTGTCTGAGAAAACGTGCGCGTTCCCCTAGTGCCGAGGCAAAGGGATCTTATTATAATATCACCGCCCCTCAATCTGTAAGTTTCCACCCACCGTGACTGCATTTTGATTTCACCAGCGATAACGGTGTATCAGTTCTAAAGCCATGATGAAAGTTTGAGAAAACATGCTAACTGTTCTGTCTTTGGCTGCACAGACGAGCACAGAACACTGTTTAGTGTCCCAGCCTCAGAGGAGACAACAGAGCGGTGGATTTATTGATTTATTTACTGTATATTGCTGCTGCCACAAAGATCTAAAATAAACATGCACTTTATTTCACAGCTGTTTACCTTCACAGGCATAACAGACGCTTGACAGCCGCTGTGTGCTCTCAGAAAACCATATATCAGATATATATATTTCAGCACGATAAACATGATAATCAGAACCAAAACAGATGTTTTTAGCAGGTACAAGCTGTAATGATGCGGCTCTATTCTGGAAAAGGGGGCGGGGAGCAGCAGCTCATTTGCATTTAAAGAGACAGGCACGAAAACAACCTGTTTCTGCTTCCACTCAAAATAGGCATTTTCAAAATGATAAATGATGCTGCTGATTTATTTTGTGTTGAGGTTTTTTGAGCTGATTCTTTGGACTCAAGTTATGTTGTATTAAGTGTTTTATATTAAATATTGTAAAAAGGGGCAAAATCTGTCTCCTTTAAATAATCATATTTACAAATTACATTTAATCAGAATCAGCCTAAATCTGTTCATTGTGAAAACAATAAATTTATTTCGTTAGAAAGCACTAGCTTGGTAAATATTTCTAGCTTTGAAACAAGCATTATTCAGTGTTCATCATTAAAACAATATATTGATTTAAATTTTCTAAGACACTTTTTGTTGGTAAAAGTCATATGCGAGTAGGCGTCAACTATCATGAATTCACACCTGAGAAGACAAAGACCTGCATAATGAGTAGCATAATGAGCCATTCAGTCAGCTGTGTCACTGGGGGATGAGGGATGAGTTACAAGAAGAATGTGAGGACAAAATAAATGTATATAATTTTATGTTTGTAGTTTTATTTAGAATATATTTAATTATCCCACAACATAATTTAATATTCACTTGTGAGTGCAGTTAACACAGTTTATTAGGAACAATCAAAGCTGACTTTCAAACTGAATTTTTTGCATCATTACTCCAGTCACACAATCCTTCAGAAATCCTTTTAACTTCTTATTTTCTACAAAAAAACAGTTATTGTTATTATTATCATTATTATTATTATTATTATTATTATTATTATTATTATTATTATTATTAATGTTGAAAAGAGCTGAGAATATTTTTTTCAGGTTTTTTAGGGGGGATAAATTGAAAGAACAGCATTGTTTATTACATTTGTTACAGTTACATTTATTGGTACATTTATGTTATTTACATCAAGCTTTTGAATGGTATGGTAGTGTATATTGTTATTGAAACTTCATAATATTTCACTTGATTATACATTTAGTCAGGAATTATAGTTTGGAAAAAGTTCTTGGAAAAAGTCTAACTAGTAAAATGTTTACACGTTATGTGAAAACTAGTACAAGTATATAAATAAATCAAAAGGAGACTTACTCATGTTTATGATCTCTGCTGAATAAAGTGCTTCATTGTCTTTTTTTTTCTGAGGAAATCCAAATCTCAAATCCTCAACCACATCACATCTTTTGGGGGGTGAAATTATGTCTTATTCCTCTCATTGCGAAGCAAAACATAAAAAAATAAAAAAAAAACTTGAAGAACATATTCTCGCTGCGTTGTCTTCTGGTTGTGTGGGCGTATTCAAAAGCCGCGCGCTTCAGTGAAACATTTGAATCTCAAAGAGCGCGCTCGGCGCGTGGGGCGTGGTCGCATTAGAAGATAATGAAGGGAGACGTGAAAAACGGACATCGCGTTGTTTTCATATGGATTACTTTATCGCAGAATATTTGTTTTCGGCAGCACATGTTTAGTTTAAAGGTAGACATGTCAGGCTTTCTATAGATATCTCTCTCATGTCTCTTCTGTGAGTATTCACTGAGTTACAGTTCATTTTAATGACGCATTTGTATCTGAAGATCAGCGCAGACAAAGGCTGCAGACAGCACTCCTTGTTTGTTATCTTTATTTATAAGTGCTAAGACAAAGTTTTGTTGTTTTATTATGTCTGTATACAAAAAAAGAAGCCCCTTTACAGATTCGATTGATGTATTGCTCTTATCTGTACGATCAAAACTGAAAGTGTAATTTAAGTTCTTTTTTGGGGTTATCAGGAGAAAATACCCCACAACGCGTATACGCGTTAATCGACTTCAGAGGGTTAAAATGTAAGAGAAAAACTGATCTTATAAATACGATTATAGAAATCACGCTGTTACTATAGTACTACAGCCATTTAAATATATTTTAAAAAGTACTTATATACTTATATTATGTATATACAATATGCATATATATATATATATATATATATATATATATATATATATATATATATATATATATATATATATCTGCTGTCAAACGATTAATCGCGATTAATTGTTTGACAATACTAATATATATATATATATATATATATACACACGTACACACACACACACACACACACACACACACACACACACACACCATTTTTTATGTAAAGGTTTAAAACCAATTACCAATTTTAAATTACCCATTAAAACTGATCCGAGGTCATTCGTGGAAGGCTTTCTCAAGGCTTGAATGGTTAGTGATAGTTGACCACAGCGATGAGTAATAATGGTCGGTGGTTATGTTTATCTCTATAGCACACAAACTGAGATGGAATTTTTATTTCTGCTAAATCAGCATAAAATAACCACAATGAATTTATGACCTTCCCATAAACCAGAACAGCTACATTCACACACGAGCTTTGTATAGAGTTGCAATAGAGCTAATCTTTTAGTTAACTTGTTCTCTTACGAAACCGCTTCACACAGTTAGTCATGGTGAAGAACTAATCTAATTGTTTAATTAGTTATCAGGGAAATAGTGACATGATATTACAGAATAAGGATAAATTGTGTATAATAATCTGTACAACATCTGCAAATAATAATTCTACAGCAGTACAGTAATTCTACATGAGTGCAACTTTGAGTCTTTGATGTTAATGAGATTTACATCACTGAGCTGAGTTTCTGGAAAGTTCTGATTCACTGTGGAAAGTAAAACATCTCCATAACCTGTTACTCATGTATGGGGCATAAACAGAATATAACAGCATCATCAACACTTAGGAAATGAGTATCTCACACCTACAAATCCTGTTGGCAGTCACTGCTCATAAAATATGAACCAATGTCTTACTCACTTTAGCAATCCGCTGTTTTAATACCCACAGGATGAATTACAGCTTTATATGATATAATGAGCTCTGGGAAATATCAAAAAAGGGCCTGGAATCTGGATCATATCAGTCTGGAGTTTTGGTTTTTCTCAAGATTATAGATTTCATCTGCTTCGACTACAGACTCACAGCTGAGGAGGAACAAAAACCTTCTGGGTTTGGAGCGCCATCTATGGGAACATCATCCGATAACAGTGTGACCTTGTGTTAAAGTTGCACAAACTCATGCTTTATATAAAGCATGGTAGCATTTAAATAACATTCATTCATGTATTATTAAATTTACATGGTACTCTAATATATATATATATATATATATATATATATATATATATATGTGACCTTGGATCACAAAAGCAGAACAGAACCTGAACAGAACATGAAAACTAGGTTTAAAAAGAACTCTTTCAGTTGTATGTTATGGGAAACAGTGTGCTGTATGTGCTGATAAAATCTCTGCTAAATGAATGCGAGTGTGTAGACCGTGAATCACTTTACACTCAGAAAGCAGAATGGATGCAATTTGTTCCCTTTCACCAGAAAACAACAGGTTGTAAAATCCATGAGGAAAAAAACAACTGCAATAATTACTGCTGCGGTTTGACATCAAATTGAGAGCAGAGGCTTTAAAAATACTACCGCTCGTTTGCATTGCACAATGGAGTCTGTTCTCAGCGCTACTACTCGCATCAGTCTAAGCCTGTTGTTGATTAGTCGTCTAAGCTGCTGGTAACCGTCCTATGAGTCACACAATGCTATTAATTCCTCTGGTTTGGAGAAATCACATGGTGTCCACCTCCTCTGCTGTAAACAACCATACAGAAACACACAGGGAATATCGGAGCGTTTGTGTGCCTGGACAAAAGAAAAATCACCAGTGACGTCTCCTGTTCATCCTAAACAGGACTGAAGGGAAAACAAAGGGAGACTCTCCAGAGAAAATACAACCCTAGTAACCTCACATGTGTCTCCTCTATAGAGATTCAGAGTAGACTTCAGCACCGTCTCAAACTGTGCTCAGAACTGCTCATAATACTGAAGTCTGTAATTACATGTCAGAGATCTCAAACACTTTTCATCAAATAATCAGATTCATTTTATACTCTTACCGCATGACAACTAGTGTCTCAGTGGTTCGGTTTGTATGAAGAACATTTGAAACAAAGTTGATACTTAAATGCATCATAATTAAGGAGCAACAACTAAGAAATATCCCTGTCCTGTGAATGTGTGAGAGAAAGAAAGAAAGAAAGAAAGAAAGAAAGAAAGAAAGAAAGTTGAGAAATAAATTGAAAAGGAAGGAATGAATGAAAACAAGACGAAGATATTGAGAGGTAAATTGAGAAAGAAAGAAAGAAAGAAAGGAAGAAAGAAAGAAAGAAAGAAAGAAAGAAAGAAAGAAAGAAAGAAAATTGAGAATTAAACTGAGAAAGAAAGAATGAATGAAAACAAGACAACATATTGAGAAAGAAAGAAAATAAATTGAGAAAGAATGAATGAAAGCAAGACAAATTAAGAAAGAAAGAAAGAAAGAAAGAAAGAAAGAAAGAAAGAAGACAAATAAACTGAGAAAGAAAGAAAACAAGACAAATTAAGAAAGAAAGAAAAAGTAAATTGAGAAAGACAAACTGAGAAAGAAAGAAAGAAAGAAAGAAAGAAAGAAAGAAAATAAGACAAATAAATTCAGAAAGAAAGAAACTGAAAAAGAAGAAAACAAGAAAGAAAGAAAATGCAAGAAAAAAGAGCAATAAATAAAACCAGAGAAAAGAAGTGGAGAAAGAAAGAGACAGAAGCTCTGTGGCTCACACACTGGGGACTTCATTAATGACTCTCCTGGCATTCAGTCATCTCTTTGTTTATTACTTACCATTTACCGTTACCATTAAACAACAGGAAGTATCTGTGTGTGTGTGTGTGTGTGTGTGTGTGTGTGTGTGTGTGAGTGAGTGTGAGTGTGTGTGTGTGTGTGATTGTGAGTATGTGTGTGTGTGTGTGAGAGAGAGAGAGAGAGAGAGAGAGAGAGAGAAAGAGCGTGTGTGTGCTGAGGAATGGCTATTTGTTTAATTGCGCAGGGAATTTTCATCACAAAGCTCAGCGATGATTCCGAGTGTTCGGCTTTTGTTTGCGGAACTGAACTAAACGCATAAACAATAAACCAACCCAACCTTCAACACACAACAAACACATACTGTATCGTCTCCAAGGTAACACAGAGCTCTTCTGTTAACTGGGTTTGTTTAAGGAAACATGACAGTGCGGGAAAATGAGCTAAAAAAGAGGAATGCGGAAGATCTCAACTTTGCCTCAAATATTTCTCTTAAAATTCCTGTGGAGAAATAAGAATCACTAGATGTCAAAAGTTTAGAGCTATAAAATGAATATAGAGCAGCTCAGCTCATTGAAATCTCCTGCATAGAAATCAATGTTTCTTTACCGTGGAAGAGACACGCATGAGTTCTTTTTCCTCTCATGAGAAGCTCTGCATTTAATCTCATTGTTGTCTAGGAGAAACATATGAGACATTAATACGATCTCATCTGTGATTCTGCTCTGCGATGGCGCATCAAAAAGAGTGAGATCTTTCCCTCAAATGTGGCTTGCTTTGACTTGTGGTGACCATCAGAATAAATTGGAGATGTGGTTTGATCAGACACTCTGGCTTGATGTCAAACTCAAAACAACAGAAATGTTAAAACCTCAAACTGTTCCACACTTCTCATTTCACTTCCACATTTCTGTGCCTTTGTTCAAGCCTGACACACACAATCGCAAAACCACAAAGTTGGGCAAGGGACTCTGCTCGTCCCTTTTTGTCCTGTCAGGGCTCGAGGTCATAATTAAAGAGGAACCGTGACACCAGACACCAGAGACATTACGCAAATACAACACACTGAGCAGAGCCGGTAGTGCGGATATTACAGACAGAGAAAACATTAGAGAAACATTCTCACGTACTTGCTCACTTATAAACGTGTGAACATCACTGCAAAATATCAAAACAAGTGGCATCTGCACTGCAGAGTTTTTGATCCTTTTACAGTAAAAATATCAACACATCCTTTAAAAGCAAGATAAATGTTATTTATTTTCTTTGTTTTGTGGTGTAATTATGACTAAAAATTATGAAACATTAAGATATAATTATGACAAAGTTGATTAAGAAAATAGTAAAAATGTTATCATTTTCTATTATAACTTTTTATCTCAATTTTTTTTTGTCATAATTTAGACGTTTTGTCATCATTTGGACTTTTATGTCAATTATGATTTTTTAAAATATATTTATAACTTATGTCAGTTAAGTTTTTGGCATACTTTTTTACTTATGTCTCAATTTTAACTTTTTGGCATAATTATGAGATTATTTGGCATAATTATGAGATTATCTCATAATTTGGACTTTGTCATGATTTGGACTTCGACTTCTCATAATTAAATTTTTTTCATCGTACAATTCGATTTTTTTCTGGCATTTTCAACTTTTTGTCATAATTATGACATTGTACTGTATTTCATAATTATGACTTTTTATCTCACAATTTTTATGACATAACTCTATCATAATTATGATTTAACAAAGCATGAAATTTTGCTCTTATTTAGCAGAAATGGGCTTTCATATGAAAGTAACAACACAAGCGTGAGCAAACTATAGCGAAAATTGTTATTTTTGGCTGAACTATCCCTTAACTCTACACGTCTTTCACCTCTAAAAGTTAGCAGAGAGCATTAGAAGAGATTTAGTCCTGCAGCAAAAACCAGCGAGAAGGTGCTGAAACAGATGAGAGGAGATGAGAGGACACATGATCTGTGTGAGGGATGCTGGGCCTCTGTGTTTACACTTTCGGCATATGCCGTATCTTTGATGTCGGGGTGAAAGGGCTCAAATGGAAAGCATGTGTTCCTCGTTCTCACTGCTCGACTAGACTGAGAGCTTCTGGGAAACATGAGGATTTCGAGATAATATTTGCTTGCCTTCTGCTCCTCAGTGGCTTGCAGGCGCAAAGCATCCAGCCTCTGAGACCTCACAATTTTATAAAATTGAATGCAATCTATAACCATTATCGAGTCATAAACCTCAAGTTTTCAAATCAAAATAAAGAAATTATTACTGGGAATCATCTCAAAGGCTTAACCGCATCAAATGAGCATGTTCTGTGAATCTTGGCTAGATTCTTCAGACATTTATGCAATTATGGTCTGTCTCTTCATATGCCAAATATTTGCCATTTAAATCAAAAAGTAACATTATATGCACAGGATGCATGCAAACGTGGGTATTTGAGCATATGCGTGTGATTGACGATCCGTCAGAAAATCTCTTTCTCAAGCTAAAACACTTAACATGTTAGAATGTGTGTGAGCAGAAAGGAAGGACGTTTTCAGCAAATTCAAATGATTTCAGTCTTTTCTTCCAACAAACGTACAGTGTATTGAATACTGCTTTTTGGTAATTTTTTATGGCTCTTAATGTCTGCTCGATAATGTCTGCTTCATTTGTATGGAGAAGGGAAGCGTGAACTCTTTAAAAAAAATATCTTTCCTTTCCCAAAGTAAATGCTTTAGTAAATTATAACAATGACACAAAAATCATAATTATGAAAAAGTAGAAACTTTGAGATACTATTATAATTATGACATAAAAAGTAATACAGTTTTGACGTGTTTGTAATAATCATGCCATTTTTATTACTTTTTAATGTCATAATAACATTTTGAGATACAAAGTCATTAGATAAAAAGTCAAAAGTATGAGATACTATGATTTGTGATAAATAAAATGATTATTACGTTTTGAATATGGATATTTTTCCTACAAAAACGCATCGATTCTCTACAGGTGGACTTTGTTCACCCCCTGGAGCAGTGTGAGACACTTTGTTTTCTGGATGGGCGCTTTTTATTTAACTTCTTTTGGACTGATGCATGTAACACCAGCTGACTGCAATGATAGAGCTTGGAATAGACAGGACCATTTTTAATATAACTCCGACTGGATTCATCTGAAAGAAGAGTCATATACACCTAGGATGCCTTGGGGGTGAGTAAAACACAGTCTAATTTTCATTTTTGGGTGAACTAACCCTTTAATGTAATTAAATTAAATACAAAACCAAAGCTATTTGCCACTGCCAGGGCAGTAACGTTTTTATAGAAAATATATATATTTTTTATATACTTTTTATAACAGGCACCTTCCGAGTAGAGGCATGCACCATCGCACAAGAGTGCGGCGCGGGACAACACTAGATGGGGGTAAAGTGTAAAGTGTTTATAGATAATGGTAGTATTTTCTTTTATTTGTACTACAAGAGTTCATTTATGCTGATTTTTTTTTTTTTTTCAAAAACACTGTAAAACAACAATTACATAAATGTTCATATAAAAATATTATTTATTTATTTAAATTTTTAGGCAAAATGTGACCTGGACTTTTGGGTGTGTGTCCCAACTGTTGAAAAGGCCAACTTACTGTAGACCAGAAGCTCATTTCTAGCCTGGTTTATGCTGATTGGTGCTGCACACCAGCCAAACTTATATACCAGAGCTTGTCAACTAACATGACCAAGCAAGTCTTGCTGCTTAAGCTACAGTAGTTAACACATCTGCTTCAGACAGCAGCACACCAGCGTCCAAAACTCAACATACGCTGGTTTGAGCAGCTATATAATTACCAGAGGATGCTCTGACAACGAGCCAAATCTCCACCAAATCACCCTCATTCCCTCTCAACGTCCTTGTCACCAGAGACAGTCCAGAGTGCCGTTACTCACAGACACTTGAGCGAGACGCCCCTGCTGGAGACCCTAATTAAAGCCAAACTCCTCAAAGAGATATGACTGGAAACCCAAGGCTGAAATATGTATCTGAAGCATATTTAATAAATTATGCATCCCTTATTTACTAATGGGCTATCGACTGCCGGGCCGCTGAGCCTGATAGGATGTCAGCGAGCCGAGAGAAGGATGAAGGGCTGGAAGACAGGAGGAAGAGAGAGACAGCACTTAAAAGGGTCTCACTTCTCCCCCGGGGACGAGAGAAGAGAGACATTGTTTCACTCCATCTCGCTCTCAGTTGATCTTTGGGTTTCAGCTTGTTTGAAATGGAAAATGAGATTTTGTTTAAAATAAGATCATTTTCGTTCTGCTCTAAACAACTTTTTTCGAACGTGACATCAGGTTTTTATATCGTCCGGTTGTGCTCGGCCATCACGGTTGCAATATTTTGAACATCATTTATTGTAAAACCCTGCACGTTACTCAAAGCAGAATACAGAAAAAAGACATATGTTGATATAAGCTCAGAATTTCCATGAGAAATGCTTGAGATATCAGACTTTTGATTACATACTGTATTCGTGCTATATCTGAGCACAGTGTGAGAAATATGATTTTAAGAGAAATATCTGAGATGCATTTAATGCCATTGCTCTCTAAGAGAGACAAATGAGATAAAGAAGGCATCTGATTTGTGGTTTTCTTTCCTTTTGTTTGCCACAAATGAGATGCAATTACTGAAATTGATTATTTAAAGAAAGTAATGCAAGGCAAGCAAACCATCTGTTGTTCAGCATTAAACTTTCATACTTACAAACATTTTATATTTATAAACATTACTTAATGTTTTTGATCAAAAATAAAGTAACACTGTGAAATATTACCATTTAAAATAACTGTTTTCTGTGTGAATATCTGTTAAACTGTAATTTATTTCTGTGATGTGCAGCTGTATTTTCAGCATCATTACTCCAGTCTTCAGTGTCACATGATCTTCAGAAATCATTCTAATATGATGATTTGCTGCTCAAGGAACATTTCTGATTATTATCAATGTTGAAAACAGTTGTGCTGCACAATATTTTTGTGTAAACCCTGATACATTTTATTTTTCAGGATGCTTTGATGAATAGAAATCTGAAAAGAACAACATTTATTTGAAATAGAAATCTTTCATAACATCATAAATGTCTTTACTTTCACTTTTGTTCAATTTAATGCATCCTTGCTGAATAAAAGTAGTCATATCTTTATAAAAAAAAAATCATACAGACCCCGAACTCATACACATATTTGAGTAAAAATCATTAAAATGGATTGTACTGGGAGTTGAAGTATCTAATGGTTTGAGGTCATCTCTAATGCTAAAATTATAATGATTCTCATCTGGGATTGCTGTTTAGCTGATCCCGGAACAGTGGATAATAAGAAACTGATGCCAGTGTGTCAGCGCAGTGTATCATGTGACACTGCAACACCCTCTGCAGGTGCTTATGGGTAACTTCATACAGCTGAAAATACACTGACAGATAAACCTGCTTGTGTTTCCAAAAGATATCACGCTATATCATATTATCACGGATATGAGGACTAAAACTCTGAAACAACATCTTTACAGTAGACGCAAATAAAGAAATAAATAGCTTCACATATAATCATTTGGACTGAGATACAGCGGTTGTCAGAGCAGGAGAGACTATAGGGCCGACAGAGAGATGGCGTTTCCATCCGCTTTCTTCTTATCTGGCGCGGGCCGTCCAGCCTGTGCTGGGAAATCAATGGTACCCTGAGCCGGAGCCTGGACCGGATCGGCACCAAGGGCCTGCAGGAACAGGGTAGCATTACACCCATGAACTGAACGGACTCCTGCAGCGGCACAGTGGCTCTGTGGGGCCATTCATATGCATGAAAGAAAAATTAGAGCTTTGACGTAGAGTGTATATACTGTGTATACACATCTTAAACAATTACACAGACTGGAACATACAACATCAACAAGAACATCCTGTTTGAAAAGATTGCAAAGTCTTGATGGCATCGATTAAAATGATACATTCACTTGTATATTCATGATGCCAATGTCAAGAGGATGAAGTCATATGACAAAGACTTTTATTTTGCGCTCAGTGAACACAAAATACTCTATAGACAATTAACTAAACATGAATAAAATAATTTGACCCCAATGACTTTCATTTTTCAAAATATCTTGGAAATTATGACAATGCTTATTTTTTGGGTGACTATGGGTGACTATGCCTTTAAGGGTAGATTCTTTTGCCTTGGGCCATTAAGCAACTACTTAGCAAGTCACATTTATTTACATACAGAATTTTATACAATAAAGATTTTTTCAAAGCAGTGTCACAGTAATAAACAGGAAAATAGCGTTGATGTAGTAAAATTCATCAATTATTAAACTAATTAAATTTCAGCTGTAAATTTACCTTAATGTAGTTTCAATCACGTTTAATAACTGTGTCAGTTTTCATCAATTATTAAACGAGTTCAATCCAGATATAAAAAGACAATAATCTCATTATTTCTGTCTCAACTCAAGATATGGCTGTAAATCTATGGGATTTTACAATCCATTACATGAAAATATGAATTCCAGTCACTCATTCTAACTGTGTAATTCCAGTAACAGTATAAATCTCATTACTATCCACTAATTACAGATTCACTAAGTTTCCATCAGTAATACATATCATGACAATACATTTTGTGAGTTAGAAGAGCATTGAAAAGGTGAAGTATAATTCTAGAAGGAGACTAAATGTACCGTCTGATGTCTGCAAGATGCCGCAATCTAATCCAGTGTCTTAAACAACGCTCTCCTCACTCGGTGCGTGAGATTTTAATAATATGTAATGACACCCTAGGAAAATCAATCTGCAATCTGCCATTGGAGCGGGAACGCTTGCATATTCACTTCAGCTGACATCATTAAAAAGCCATCCATCCACATCAGATGCACCGACTTTGTTTAATTAGTTTCTACAAAGATATCGAGCAAACCTCTGACCAGAATAATGCTGATTCTGTGCGACCATTGTAAAAAAACTGTGAAGTATGTAAAAAACGTTTTCCATGCATAGGCTGGAGCCTCCTGGGGAAGAGGAAAGGTTATTGAGAGAGAGAACGTGTGCGCTATAATGGTTCTTTTGGAAAAAATGGCACAAAAATGTTACGCTAATGGAACAATCGGTTCCATCACCTGCGATTCCAACTTCCTAATGCTGTTAGCGTCTAATGCACAAATCGGAAAGGTGTTTACTGATGTGTACATTCTCTGCAATGGCTGAGGATATGAATTGTGGAAGATGTCAATGATGGCCATATCCTTCGCTGGGCTGCATCTCATGTGTCTCATTGAGCTCCCCCCGCCACAGCCACAATGCATCCTGGGAAACATTAAGGAAACCCGAGAACACCGCAAGCCACAACGAGAAACACACAAAACACAATCAAGAAGAGAGCTTGGCTGACCAACACCCACGGGCGGAGCTCTGAAGAGGCGATGGTGCAGATTTATCGACCACTCAGAGGTCAACTTTTTCAGACAAAAAGCATCACTTTTTCGGGCCATAAAGTTGTCAAGAGGCTGGGAAACTTTCCAGTATAAATTCGATTCACGTTTTAAACAGAGGACTAAGAGCATTAAATTTAAGGTTCAAACCCTTCACCAACTGACCTTGTCGTTACTAGAACCAGTTTGAGCTACAGGAAACAGGTCCAACCTTTAATAAAGGGGACCAATTAGTGGTCAAACCATGCAATAATGAAAGTACATTTAACAAAAAGCTCACGTAAATTAAGTGTTTTTCAATATATTTCGGTATAACAGGAATTAGCTTTATAGTAGATGCTTTTATTTAAACTTGCAATACAATAATGCAAACTCCAAAGTGGCAATGTGGCAGAATTATCAACTTATGTCCATAAAGTTGACAAGAGTTAAGAAACTTTCAGATATAAATTCTGTCATCAGTTCAAGTAGAAACAGGGAACCAAGAGCATTAATTTTAAAGTCGACCATTGACCTTGTCATTACAAGCATCAGTTGAGCTACAGGAACATATCTAACCTTTAACATAGCAGACCAAATTAATGGTCAGACCATGCAATAAATACAATTAAAGCATACAAAAAAGTGTTTTTCATCATATTTCACATGTAATAATGCCTAACACCAAGTAGTTATTTAATAGATGTTTTTATTCAAATCAGCTTACAATACAAACTCAAAAAAGTATCACTTTCTGTCCTAAAAGTTGGCAATAGTTGGGAAACTTTCAAGTACACATTTTGGCATCAATTCAAGCATAAAGAGGAGATCAAGAGCATTACCAAGGACCTTGTCGTTACTGGAACCAGACGAGCTACAGGAACATTTCCAAATTTATAAAGCGGACCAAATTAGTGGGTCAGGCCATGCAATAAATACAACTATTTCAAGAAAAGCTTGCATAAAGTGAGTGTTTTTCAATATATTTCACATATAATGATGGCGAACACTAAGTATTATTTAAATAGATGTTTCCAATCTAAAATCAACTTACAGTACAGACTCTGAAGAGGGCGATGATGCAGATGTTATCGTACAACTCGAATATCAGACAAAAGGCAATCATCACTTTCCCGTCCAAAACGTTGTCAATAGTTTTGGCAACTTTCAAGTGTAAATTGCTTCTGGCATAATTTCAAGTATAAATATTGGACAAATTGCAATAATTGTAAGTGAACAGCTCAATATCCTTGCTTGTTCCTAGAACCATGTCGAGCTATATAAACCTGTCCCTAACCTTTAACATTTGGAGCCTATTGATTGCTGTATTTTTAGGATTTCACATGCCAGTTGTTAACTTGCCCACCTTGTCCGGAAAGCGCCTTGGCTAGCGGACCAAAATTAGTGGTCAGCCCATCCGGTTAGGTGCGGGTCAGCGGTTTGGGGATTCCTGTGGTCAGCGTGCAATGGGAGCCGGAGCAACTACAGATCGCTGACCACAGCTTGTCATTGATCCCACACTCAATCGGAAGTTATTGCGGACCCAAACAAGCCCGCCGCCTGCGATCCGCCGGGGGACTGCCATAGAGAAAGGAGGGGTGTGTGTCCGTCTCACCGACCTGGAGGGGAGGGGGAGGGAGTAGGGGTGGAGATGGATGTGAAAACGAGCGATGCGGAAGTGACAGCCCAGGGACCCGATTGAGTCTTCCTCATCATTTGTTCCATCCCTCCTCTCCTCCTCTCCGGTCTCCTGACGCTCCCTCTACCCAACCTCGCCTGTAGACTCGTGGAAGATAAATTCTGTTGAGACTCCACTGTAGTTGGATTATATGAGTTACTGGAGATGTCAAGACTAACCAGATTGGGAAATTAAGGAAGAGAATAGGAGGGGCGGAAACTCGGGTTACACTCCCTCTTTCTTTAATATGCCCGGCCGTTTGGAAGAAAGTCGGTCTATAGTTACACAGAATTTCAGAAGCAATGCTCATGCGTGGTTCAGTTGTCACTCCCTTATTACAAAGACTTCTACAGCTTTGAAGCTTCAACGGGGTGTAGAATTAAAATACCAGTCCACAGTCCACAGTGGGTACTTTAGTTTTCTTTCCATGCAATTCAAAGGCTCGCACACAGTGCGAAGGGATTATTTCGGTTCATCACTAATTTAATGCAACATTTGTAGCACACCATTTTGGGATTATACACAATCTATATGCCCATCCTGATTGTTCTCCCTGCAAAGTCATGCATTTGTGATATTTAGTCTGGCTGTTTCTCTGTCATCAACCGCTTTCAGAGCACTAATTGAGGACTGAACCAACAATCCTTAACCCACTTCATAAAATTTTACAATTGAATTTGTAACTTTTTACTTTCTTGACTGGTACAAAAAAGTCACTTTTGTGGCACTTGCTAAACTAAACGAACAAAATAAAAATAGTGAGGACCTGATTATGCCAAATGGTCTTAAAAAATGGCTCACACCTGTGATGTCAAAATGGACCACCATATGAAATGAATGAGAAATATAAAAATACAGAGCAATTTTTTGGGAGTAAAATCAATAAAAACTCCAAAAAACGTATTTTATAATGTCCAAATATATAATATCCCTTCTTTTATTTCAGGTCTTTTTTGACCACTGAGGAACCCTAAGTGAGGGATACCACAACTTTTAAGTTCGCATCTCTTTAGAGGCCAAGATTGCTCTGGACAAGACCTCTCAAGTCCACATGAATGTGACTTCAGAGTGGATTTGGGTCTCACACAGTCTTAGTCTGATACATGATCTCTACTTTGGTCTCAGACAAGACTGTCTATTTTAACTCCGTTTCAGCCTAGTTCTTAGTCTTAGGACGTCTAATCTTGACTTTGACATTTAGAAAGCACCCAGACCTTTCTGGCAAAAGAACGTTAGTACTTAGTATATATAACCCATCAGTGGGTCCAGGGTGATTGAACGGACATTGTTTGTAATGCGAAAGCTGAGCTAGGATAAAAAATGACTGACCTCCAGTAAGACCTTAAGACGCACGATGGACGTGTCTTGTTCATCTCTGTGGCCCATCCTGATCGTCTTGCAGTTCGTCTGGGGATTGGATGTCATTTTGCCGTCTATCGATTCCCTATCAGGCTTGCCTGGCCTGACTGCCTGCCAACTTGTCCATTGCAAAAGGCTGTGGCGCTCTGTCTTCTTCTCCACGTGAATTGGCTCACATAGGGGGGCTTGTGGTTGAGCTGCCCGCAGTCCCACACATTTGATCCCATTCCTTTAGACAATAGGGTATAGAAAACTGTTTGCAGATGGGTAGTAGTACTATGGTGTTAAAAGGGACAGGTCCAAGCTGCCAATCAAGAGATGAACACTACTACACAACAAACCTGATCAGGCAAGTTGGTGCAGTGAGGTCCGTAAAAGTGATCTTAGGAAACATGAATTTCAAATTCTGGCTTGCATGATCCTCCCTTTGCCACAACTTTTCCAGCGTCTTACCAATCTACTGTGAATTTAAAGGCAAAAAAGGACCATAAATGTCAAGCATTTTAGACCTTTATCATCAAATAAATGATACACATTAAAATTGAACAAGACTAAGGCTGGATTCAAGGATTGGCAGAATCAGGTTTTATGTTTTCAAACAAAGGGGTTAACTGTAAACATCCTCATTATAGCCAGTCTAATGCTATTTCGTGTTATTAATGATTAGGTGGTAACCAGGTTACTATTCAGTGTGGCAGCTTAGTTCCTCTCAACCATCTATTTGATATACGAGCAGATTTATGACCTCTTAACAGTATTGGAAGCTAAAGGGCGTGGCCTGCAAAAACGTTGATTAGTTCATCCGCAAAAGTAGGAAAAAAATTATCTGTTTATTCTAGCATCAGGCAGACTCCAAACCTGTAATGCATTTCTTCTGTGGAGATACAAGACTAAATACAAGGAGGAGGTAAATCATAACTTAAGCCCTTTTTAAACGGTGGGACACATGTAATTTATAGCAGCACTAAACATATTTTTCAAAAATATTGTAACTCCAAACTACCTTTCAAAAAAGTCTGGGGTCAATTGTTTCTCTAAGGATAAGGATGAATTATTTATCATCAAAGTGTGACAGTAAAGACAATGAAAAATGTTTACTAACGATTTCTGGTTTTCAAAAGTAAATGCCGTTCTTTCAGCTTTTTACTCATCAGGAGGAAATCGATGGAAAATAAAATGCATCATGGTTTCCACTAAAATATTGGGCAAACACAAATGCTTTTTCAACACTGCATAAGTATAATAAGAAATGTTTCTTGAGCGTGCAAATCAGCGTATTAGAATGATTTCTGAAGATCATGTTGTGACACTGAAGGTGTGCGCTCAGGAATTGTGTAAATATTTGTCTAGTTTTCAACATAAAGCGTAACATCCGATTATTAGCTCAGCGGTAAAGGGTGATTTCACTGATATGGTTTTGTATTATCATAAGGTGTGTTTGTTTTAGAAAACACGTGCAAATACATGTCAAATGTGACTTGACAAAAAAAAAACTAAAAAAAAAAAAAATGAGCAGGGATATGTCGTTACGGGTTAATCCATACATGGTTCAATTTATGGATAAAGCAATAATCGCCCTGCCTTGAGGATTTTATGGCTGTGTAAACATGATCGTGATCGAGGAGCACCAGTCCTCACCTTTGAATCTTAAATGCACCGTCACTTTAAATCCACCATTGACCTCTACGGCCTCTGTTCCAACTATTTATACGTCTCAAAAATTCCCCTCTCATCTCCGGAGTCAATTGCGTTTTTTTTTTTTGGACCAAGGGAAATTAAAAATGTAAATCTAATCCTGATTCGGCTCTTGTAATGTGGATCAGTATGTACGGCGGCTCCGCCGCCTCAATGCGTTCCGTCATGCCAAACGGGAGGCGCAGTTAGTGATGTGATTGTATGTGAGAGTAAGGACGGGTGTGAGGGGGCGGATGACCGCTCTCGCTTTATCACTACACTCTGCCGTGTGTGTGTGATGTGTGTGTGGGTGTGGTTGTGTGTTTGTGTGTGGTGTGTGTGTGTGTGTTTTGTGTGTGGTGTGTGTGTGTGTGTTCACACTGTTGTGTGTGTGTGTGTGTGTGTGTGTTTTCAAACTTTTGTGTGTGTGTGTGTAGATAATATCATCCTAGGACTTCTTATCTCCACCTCCCCACCACTAAACCTGTATTTTTCACCTACGGAGGAGTTGCAAAACTGTGTCCAACTGGTGGGCCCCCAAACAAGCAAACCAGAGATTTTCTTGTTAATTTGATGACTTTATTTAATGATTTCATTATGTTACTTTTAAAAGAGGTTAATTGATCAATACTTTGTTCAAAAAGTGTGTCTGGTCAGGCAAGAATTGTGTTAAAATGGTTTTTTGAAGTCTCTTACACTCACCAGAGGATGCAATTATTTTAACTAAAAATGCATATTGGAAATATTGCAAAATCAATAATATGTTGAAATATTATTACAACCAAAATAAAAAATGTTTCTCTATGTAAACATCTGTTAAAATGTCCTTTATTTCTGTGATCAAGGTGAATTTGTACCCCCTTAATCCAGTCTTCAGTGTCGCATGATCTTCTTCAGAAAGCATTCTAATATATCTAGTTCCTGCTCATTAAAACATTGATGAATATTGGTCAGTGTCTTTAACCCAGCTGCGATGATGAATATTTTTGTGGAGGAGGGGAAAACCATGATGCATTTTAATTGTTCAGGATTCACAGATGAACTAGAGAAAAGTTCAGAAGGAAAGGAGAAGAACAGCATTTTATTTGAAACGAATCTTTTGTGTAACATTACAAAAAATACTTTACTTCTCAGTTTTGAGTATAACTTAATGTGACCCTTACTGAAAAAAAACAAAAAAAGTAGTATTAATTTCTTCTTAAAAAATAAAATCTTACCATCTCCAAACTCACAAGTTTTATATCACAACGGTAATTCTCTTCTATATAACCTGAAAGCTTTTGAAAGTGATTAAAACAAACACAACATCATTTAAACGTGAGTAAATTAAATCACGTAATGCAAAGCAAAAACAGATATACTACTTAACGAACATAAAAAAAACAAAACACAATTAAACAGTACGTATGGGATTTGGCCGCAATTAATACAAAAATGAACAGGTTGTTGGGATTTATTATCACTACTTTGCACACTTCATATCCAATTCAATTTGAACTTAGAAATAAAAAAGCAACTTTCATATTTCATAGAAAATTATAATAGAAAACGATGCAATTAACACCTGCATACCATCATTTAACTATCTTCACATAACTCCAGTTCTGCCACTTAACTAGTAATCAAGCTTAAAGTAATCCCCGTTTCACATTAGACCGGTCATCAGTTTTCCCCCCCTCAGTCGGCACCGTGCTAAAGATCAACAAATGTGATTTAGGTGCTCTTTAACAGTCTGGTTTGTGAAGTCCACACCCTGCCTGCCCACCATACATTTACACACAAACCAACACCCTAAAGGAGGTCGGTTTAGGGGTCTGTGTTGACCGCCCGTCTGACCGCAGTGGTGTGTTTGAGCTTTATTTAAAGATCCAACAGCGAGCTCTGAAAGCCACACAGGCCACAAAAACGGAGCCCGTAATCTTCATTAACAAAACATTTCTATTGATTTCATTTTTTCAGCGTTTCAAGTTACACATAAGAAATATGTATGGTGGGGTTAAATGAGTTATCCTGACCTGATTTGTATCGAGCACACTCTTTATGATATTATCTATGGGATCGGTTAGTCAGTGGGTGTCAAAACTATTTGGCTGTAATGGGATAATGCACAGCTGCAGTCCTGATGGGCCGCGGGAGCAGGAGAGACGGCAACCAATTGTACCCTGCGAGACAATGGGCCAACTGAAAAGGAGGTGTAGGAATAAAAAGCAGACCGTCTTATAAAACGCAGTGGGAAAACATGAAGAAAAAAAAAGGAGAATTTTCTATTTCTATATTTGTATTTTTTACATTTGAGGATTTTATTTTATGTCATTTACACTGAACACATATCTGACGTAACAATTCAGTGCAGTACTCACTGGTATTTTTTTTCAATGTATTAGGGAGAGTTTAGGGGAAAATTAAACTTAAATTTCATGTAACACATGTAAAAAAAAATAAAAATAAATAATCTATGTAAAAAAAAAAAAGTTTCTTCTGCTAACGAAGGCTACATTAATTTGATCAAAAAATGCATTTAAAACAACTGTTGTCTTATTTATTTTTAAATGTTTTTAAGAGAAGTCCTTATTGCTCACCAGGTTGTATGTCTTTTATTAAAAAAAAAAAAAAAACTACATTTGTCTAATATTTTTACAATTCTGTTTCCTATATGAAATTGATGTAAAAGTGTATGTTTCTTTCTGTGATGTGCAGCTGTATTTTCAAGCATCATTACTCCAGTCTTCAGTGTCACATGATCTTCAAATCATTCTAATATGATGATTTGCTGCTTAAGAAACATTTCTGATTATTATTAATGTTGAAAACAGTTGTGCTGCTTCATATTTTGATGAAAAGTGAGATACGTTTTATTTTTTCAGGATTTACTGATGAATAGACAGTTCAAAAGAACAGCATTTATTTGAAATAGAAATCTTCAGTGACATTATGAATGTCTTTACTGTAACTTTGGATCAATTTAATGCATCCTTGCTGAATAAAAGCATGTTTTTTTTGTTTTTTGTTTTCAAAAAAAAATATAGAAAAGGTGACAAAATCTTGAAGGTTTTTTGCTAAAGAAACTGCAATGAAATGAATAAAATTAATTTTAAAGAACACCAAATCCTTTAATGGCAGTTCATCATCAAAACCTGAATGGTCCTAAAAGCTTTATTAAGCAAAGTATTTTTTTGAGGGTGCAGTAGCATAGCAGAAATATGGTGTCACCCCTCGTGTGCATTCATATAGGTTTGAATCATAACTGATCTGTCCTATTACCTATAAATTAAAGACAAATGCTAACAAAATGATATCTACAGCTAGCTAATAGTAAAGTTAATTTATGTACAAATTGGATCAAATAAATATGGTGTGGCACTGAAAAGATGAGCACAAAACACACGTTGTGTCCAGCTGTGCTTAGCAATCCATCAAAATAGGGTCATTAGCATGTCAGCAAACGACACTGAGCAATTGCATTAGATAATGACACGGTTTTTAAACTACTAAGCATCAGAATTAAACTCTTCTAAGAATAGGTAGTCGTTTAGCAGATGTTTTGTTTATCCGAGGTGACTTGCAGTACACTCAATTACAGAGACGAGGCTTCTTGAGCCACGTGGGTACGTGGTGTCTCGCTCAAGAGCTAATGCTGATTATTCATGGCTCATTTCTTGAAAGATTCAAACCACTCAGCCTTCAGCTTAGTGACTGTGAGCTTCAGCGCCGAGATGCCACCGCATGCCTTCAAGGTTGCAATGTCAAAAAATAAAAAACATAAATAAATAATATCCAATCCTTAGCCTTGCCAGTCCACTCGATTCAGTTTCGTCTTCGTCGCCTGACTGCTTCCTCGTTGTCCTTCGGCAGGCCTTCATAGGGCCATATTGACAGATCCTTGTTATATCCAATAGCTACTCTGCGATTACCGCAGCAAGAGTGGTGCTGTAATTCATGTCTTATTCTAGAGTGCCCAGCTGCTTTTCATTTATCAGCGAATGTTTTTTGGGAAGATGTTGCCTCTTTTCATAGTCCTCAAAGGAAAATTAATCTCGCTCCTTGTAATTGAAACACAGGGAAACAGAACGCTAAGGTCCTCTTTGCATTCCCTAGCCCCGTTTCTTCTCCGTCGTCTCCTCATCTAGGTCATCACACCACCTGGAAATGGAAAAACGACACGAGACCTCTTTTACCGGACCATGTCCCTGTCCGCCAACATGACATTAATTTTTAACAAAGTTTTGGCGAAAGATACTCTAAAAGCCTCTGACAAAAGCTGGAGCCATTTGTTGGTTTTTTCCTCACGCGAATTAGCCCCCTACTGATATTTATGTTTTTTATATCAATGCAGCCGTATGAATGATGATAAATAGTCCCTGAAAATATACACTTCCTTTTTCACTTTTCCAAAGTAAGATTTTTTAAAAATGTTTTTCAAATGTTCTTTTCAACCGAGACTGGCATTTGTCTTATTAAAAAACCAAAAGACAGTAAAAAAAAACATACAAATTTTGAAACGTTAGAAATCATTTTGATTTCATTTGAGCTGATTTGCTGCTCAAGAAACAGTTCTGATTAGTATAGCGGTGTTGTAAACAGTAAATATTTTTTGTGGAAAGCTGATACATTTTTAGTTTTTCAGGTCTTCTATAAATCAAGAGAAATTTCAAAAGAGGCAGAATTTTATGTGGCAATAGAAAATCTATTCTCTAATTAATATAATGTCGTTACTGTCACCTTTGTTTAATATAATGCATCCCCAGCTAAAAAAAAAATCTTAAAGCAAAAAAAAAGATTAAAAAGACCGTTTTATATTTGTACTTGACAAACTTACTCTTTCAATACTATATGGTAAAGTCCAGATGTACACGTATATATTATTATATTATATATATATAATAATGATATTCTAAGTAGTATTATATATTATATCTATATATTATTCTCTGGCCTTTATGATTTTTGCTTATCAGAAATGGTTGATATGAGACTGTTGCAATCGTTGCCATAAAACCTCAGGCAGATTGGGCAACATCATCAATAGGTTTTGTCAGATTGCTTGATTGTATAATTATTACTAAGACTTCGGTCGGAGATTGACAGGCAGTGAAAAGGCCATTTTACGTTAATTTGGGGACATCCTCTTTGACAACACAAAATGGAACCAACACAACCTCAGGTCCCTGTGCGGATGTTTGGACATGTGAGGGTTTAGGGTTTTATGTTGCATATCATAACAAATCAGTGTTATTGTAGTATCATTAATATACTATAAGAGGTTTTGTGTTTATTATTGTACAATTTTTTTTGGGATAATCTTTCCTGCTTTTATTGGAATTTTATTTCAAGTTTTGGACATTTTTGTTCTGTGTTTTTTTTTGTCATGTTTATTGTTTTTTAGTTATGTTTATAGTTAGTTGATATTTTTATTTCAGTTCAGTTTTTTTTAGTACATTAAGTAAAATTAGATGACATGAAAATGTTGCCGCAAATGTATTTTACTATTTGTTCTTCCACTAATTTATTTTCAATTAGTTGTGCCAAGGCAACATGTCTAAGTTAGCTTATTTTATTGTACATGTTTACATTTTTCATGTAATTTTTTTGTTTACGGTTATTGGTTATTTATTTATTTTAGTTTACTATAATTAAGTCAGATTAGTCATTTTTTTCAGAATCAGAAATCTTGAAATAAAATAAGTTTAACGTTATTTTATTTTTATTTCAAGTCATACAATTGTTTTTTATGCTTTTCATATGTGTTTTTTATTTATAATAATAAAAAAAACCTGGTAGGGTATAGACAGCTTGTATCACAAATGAGCAGCTAGTATCACATAGCAATAAAAATATCTTGATCTCTCTCACACATACCTGTAAATCGAAAAAAAAAAAAAATTATATATATATAGAGTTCATCATGAAACTCTAGAAAGATGGCGCAGCTGATTAGGTTATTACGTAAATATGATAGTCAGAGAGTTTAACAAATGAGCCAATGAGTTTGCTGCCTGTGCATTTATATGGGCTGGCTAGTATCATCAACTGAGATTCCTGCAGCCTGCTTTCAGAGTTTTATCTGAAACCCTCCACCTTCCCCAGCTCCACCTGTATAAGATCGCTACGGGTTATTTTATATTCCGATTTGTTTTTTTTTGCAGGCAGCACTGTTGTCTCAAATACTCACGGCACTGTTGCGCTACATATGCATTGACCGTAGCAAGGTTCCGTGTACATGCTTCAGCACACAGCAGCAAATAATCTCAACAACAGACAGCAATAACCAACAGCAGCATCAGCGTAGCAGATCATTCCGGACAAGACCAAAATTAATAGCTGCTTGCATCATAGCCATAGCAACACCAGCTAAAATCTTCACGAGAGTTGTCCATTGTTGAACTGTCCTAGCTATTGGGGCTCTTCATTATACAAATATCAACAGTCCAACACTCACAAGCCATTCAATTGGGTTTGATGAGCACCGTTTCCAAAAACTAGACACGCCACCACGCTTCAAACAATCAAAGGCCTGCTTCAGAAATGGCTGAGATGTGAAAAACTCCGAGGCACAAGACTTCACAAAAGAGCACAGACCTCAAAAGCAGCGATGATGTTGTACGCCACTCCTGTGAAAAGTAATAGGACGATTCTAACTCTGATGGGGATGGATACAGCAGTCGCATTTGTACGTACCATCCACTCGCTTCTGGCAGCGTGTCCAAAGCCACACACAGCGAGCTCTCGGTCCGTCTGAAAACAATAACCTGCACAGCCAGCTTCTATTGGGCCCGAGCTAAAATCAAAGGCGTCCCTGACATGTCTTCAAATCCAATAATAGGGCATAGAGCTGGAAATGATTGGAGGGCTTTCAAATCCAATTGCATCTGCCCAGCCGGGTTGCTTGGGGCCCTATTAAGATGATCATTGCATGGGGGGGGGGGGCTGGCCCGTCCTTGGGAGTCCCAGCATCGTGGGAAGTGTCCTGTCTGCCAGCTCTCTTTAATTGCCTTCATTATAGCACCCAGAGTTTCTGGAGTTGGCCGGTGCTTAGTTCCCTGATTGGAGGTTAGGAACAGGAGTGAGAATCGGAGCTCATCCTTATGCATGCTTTGTCGATATAAAGCACGCGCAGAACCAATAAAAAGCGACAAAATACCATTCGAATAAATGGCACAGTCTTCGGTAATATGTGAGGCTTTAAATGAGCGTGTTATGTTGAGCTCACTTTGACTGAGGACCAGCTGGGTTCTGGTCCATTCTGGTTATCTTTACAACTATAACTGAGGTATACAAGTCGGACTTTTGAACGTTTTTTGCAGATTACAGAGACAAACCGAGGCAGAGGTCGGTGCGTGAACGTTTTGGGTTTCATGGACATAACCATGCCTTGAATCTGATTAACCACGTTTGGCTTATAATTGCCTTTGCTTGCTTGATGTTGAGGGGGTTTGGCATGCAATTTGATAAGAACTGAATCTCACATCATAAAAACTTGGCAGAATTGCCCTTTGCTATGTAAGGCTATGTGTGTTTTTTAAGGACCCGGAGACGTTTGATGCACAGCGCGATGAGAAATTAGGCGGGGGCCCCCCCCTTGACTCTGGGGGTACATGTGCAGGGAAAGAGAGAATGGATATAATTTCATTGTGTTCATGAACATGTGTGGTGACATATAAGACGTTGATAAATGCATTGTGGTGGAAGAACACTAGCATTATGAACGCACCAGGATGAAACAGGGTTGCAAGATTGGAGTTTTATGGTTTAACCACGGGCTGGTCCCAGCACCATTATTAGCGGCCTGTGGAAAAAGAGAAGCAGCGGGTCAGAGTTTGGAGTCGCAGGAGGCTGTATCTGCCACGTGCAGACCAGGATGATACCAACAGGGACTCAGTTAGCTTTTTGGTCGAGGCCCTAAAGACAGAGTCAGAAGTCAAGACACATCTCTGGGCTGTACCTCTGAGGGTACGAAAGCCCTCTAAGTAGGCTTTAATAGGGGTAATTCCATAATGGAAGAGTTTAGACAAATGATGTAAGCTATAAACAGATGGCTTTAGAAAATAGTGCGATCAGAATCGGTAAATCCTCGGCGAGGCGGTTTGAACTGTACGTGGTTGTAGAAATAAATACCACATGGAAGGGAGGACCAGTTGTTAAACTTACTAGTGAATAATGTCGCAGGGGTTTGACAGGGGGACTTGAACGAAACTAAAAGGAAAAAAAGCGGGGTAAACATCGGGACGGAGAAACTGAAGAAATGAGAAATACAATAAATTACTATAAAACGTGTTTGACAAGTGAGTGTCACATTGGTTAGTTAATTCAACCAGGAGGACGTAAAAGGGGGATGAATTAACGGTGAAAAAAGAACAGAAGAAATTAAGAAAATGACACAAAGATAGAAATTTGGAAAAGATAACCTTCACACAGACCCACACACACACACACAACACACACACAAACACACACAACACACAACATATATATATAGATTATATATCATATATATATATAGAGCGAAACTTAAATGTAGATTAGACCTCTTTGCCTGTTGAACTACTAAAATAAAATTAAACCCCAATCACAAGCAACAGTTTAATTTAGTGGTAGACGGGGGACTAAAATAACGAGAACTGAAAGAAAACTGAATAAACTATATAGGCATTAACCAGCAACTAATGAAAAGGACTAATACACAACAGAAAACAAAAAAAATACTTGCAAAAGAAAACAACTGAAAAGATAGAAGAAAAAATGTTTTAGATGAAAAATAAAATAAAATTAGAAATTCATATAATCTTAAGTTGAAGTATTAAATAAGAGTTTTACATTAAATACCGATATAGAAGGGAAACAAAAAACATTAGAGTAAGCTTAAAAATGAAAACTGAAACTGTAAACAAAAAAAGAATAACCCGGCTGTGCTTTGGTTGTACGCTTAGGCACATTACCAAGTCAGAAAAAGCCTGTGAATCTGTGTGAGTTTCAATGGGAAGGTGTTTAACACACGGACGGCGAAGAAAACACAATCTGTTTACCGTCACATAACTTCGAGCGTACGTGACAGCATTCCAATCAGCTCGTCTGGTGCTGCAGATGCAACAGGTTGTCCATACAGGCAATTTCTCCCGACAGAGACAGTGCATGTGTATCGGCTGGACAGCATACTTCGAGCATCTCTCAAAGCTTAGACAGGCACAGTGAGCCAATCCAATAGAGGTCGGAGCTTCCAGCAGACAGCCTAAAAGGTTTGTTAGCAGCGCTGTGAAATGAACAATCAACAGAAGCACTGTAATTACCGAGCAATTACGAGCCAGATCTCAGCAAACATGATACAGATGCTCTGATACACAACAGTGAGAGAGTGAGCAGAGTAGATAAAGGTTTAAAACATTATACAGACAAGACCACAGACTGAGAGACAGTGTGTGTCAATTATACCCAGACCAGCGCAGAAAATGACCAGAAAACGTACAGGAGAAAAGTCTCTTTGAAAAACCCAGACAATTATACATGAGCTCTCAATAGTTTATTTTATACAGCAGAGAGAATAAATTGAGAGCAAATGGAGACTATGAAATAATTATAATATGAATGTGGATATTATAGATCATTTGCCCTCAGAAGAAGATGATAAGAAAAGACGGAGTTCATATTGAGATCTTAGTATTACAATGTTGAGTTTTCTTCTGAAACTCTACAGAAAACAACATTTTAGGCAAAAGATGAGAATGATGCACTTTAGCTGTCTCCATTTAATTGCATTGCTGTTTAGGATCAGTATTGTTATCGTTAATGGATAACTATTAAAAATAATGCTTAGTAACTGAAATAAAGCTGAAATAAAGCTAAATATTAAAAACTTTAGATGTAAAAACGTAAACCTAAAAAAAAAACATAAATTAAAATTAGAAATGGTTGCCTTAAGGCAACTAATTAAAATAAAATACATTTAAGCTAACTTAAAACTAAATACAAAAACTAAAAATACTAAATAAAAATAATACTAAACAACAAAATAACATCAAAAACTAAAACTGCAACTTAAACTAAAATTAAAATCAAAACTGAAAATAAATTTTTTAAAAAGACAGAATTTAAAAAGGAAGACAACATTTTAGACAAAAGTACTAAAGTTTAACAGCTAAAAAAATGTATACATAATCATACACACACACACACACACACACACAAACACACAAAAGAAAATACACACAACATATATATATATATATATATATATATATATATATATATATATACACGTATATATACATACATATATATAAATGACTAAAGAACATAAATACTGAACTAAAATTAAAATGAAAACTGAAATGACAAAAATAAAAATGCATTCAAAATATAATAGTATATAAACAATATAACAACATCACTACAAATAAGATATTTAAAAAGATCCCATTTGTGAATTTTCTTTCCAATGGGCAAAAAACACCCTAAAACAGAAAGAGTTCTGCAACTAAAGGTGAAGTGCCAACAAAAGTAGTCATGACTTTTTTTTCTTGGTTCTAGAGGTGCTATCTCAGTCCAAGCGGGAGCAATCCTCCTTCCTCCGACAAATTAATAATTAATCCCAAAAGAGTAGTTAATTAGTTATGTTAATTGCTGATTTAAGTTTCCTTCAACAAACACCACACACCGGGTGATTGGGAAACCCGGAGTTAAGGTCAAACAATCAGACACTTCACTCACTGTGTTTACCCCTGCTTTTGTGTTAGCTGCCATCGAACTTTGTCCACAAGGGAACGCTGGAGAACGACACATACCACACAGACCGCGTTATCACGCAACTTTATCCTGTTGTATACTGGAAATAGCAAATCTGACTTTCTTGTGTGGTTTTCAGAACGGCAGCGAACGACTAGTCTTCACGAATGGTCCAGGAAAAATCTGACCTCTTTCTCGAAGTAACAATGATCATCCTGTTGTGGAACACAAATACCAACAGGGAATCTCTGTGTACTGGGGTCAAGGTTCAGCATTTCACTTCTTGAAGGTCAGAGGACGCTGGACGACACCTTGAAATTAGGCTATGGACATGAAAACACATCGCCTAAATAAACAGTGTTAACATGCATTGATTTCCTATGAGTGTCCGATGAGAGGCCAAAGCCAAATTGGCTTTTGCAAAAAATTATCAGTACAGGAAACATTTTCACATTCGTTTTTAAGAGAATAAGAGAATGTATTGATTAGCTCTTGTCTATAAAAAATAATAATAAAATGCTTAACATTTGGTCTTGACTTAAGAAAATGAGTACCGCAAAGTTATGTGATATCTTGGTATAAACTTCCTATCTTCTGTTAACACACACCCAAACTGTTTTATTAGGAAGCCTATTTCAAAACCATAAAGCATACTTATAATTAAAAGCATCACTTTGTTTGCAATAATTATTATTATAAGATTTAACCAAAAATTTTAAACAATAGAGTATTTATATATTTAATTCCTTCTCTCTCTCTCTCAATCTCTGCTCTCTCATACCCTCATCTTTCTCTCTCTCTCTCTCTATATATATATATATATATTAATTTTTTTTATCTCTCTCGTTTTGGTATATTATAATTGTTTTATTTTTATGTTGGCAATGGAAAACTAAACTTAATAATAAAAAAACAAAACTTTAAACCAAAATTTAAGATATATAAATACAAAATAAATACTATATATATATAACTTGATAGAAAAAAATTTTTATGTGGATTATATATAAAAATAAAAAAAAAAAAAAACTGGGAAAATTTCTATCATCATCATTTATTATTACTGAGGGATTTTATATATTTTATTTAACCAAATGTATATAATGGTCAGGTTCTTTGCATTTTTTATTTTTGTATTATTAGTATTTTCTTTCTTTCTTTTCCTTTTTTATGTGCAATTTAAACCTGTTCTGTGGGGCTGGATTTCTTTGTAAGGTATAACTAAAATTATAATCAAAAAAGACTTTGCCAAAATATTCATAATTATTATTTAGTGTGGGACTGGATTTTTCTTTTAGGTATAACTAAAATTATAATAAAAAGACTTTAACCAAAAAATTTATTGCATAATATAGTTATTAAAGAAGCAAAAATAACACAGATTATGTTTTAAAAAAGTTTAAAAACTATTTTTGAAAAACCATACACAGTCTTGTTTAACCAGGTTCCAACTAGAATTTCCCTTTCAACTCAAGATTTTAAACCCTCCCATCCCGCGCCCTTCCTTAGTCTCACCCACTAGTTTCCTGTACAGGATCAGCCCGAGAGAGGAGGACCGTTGTTGTTTACTCTGTAATGGCCTGCCTGGCCTCCGCTCCTCAGTGCATTACTCCCCTGGGCTCTTCCAATCTCCTCCTCGCTGTTCCCGAGGAGAACATCCCATTTCACTTGGTTGTTCTCAAACTAAGCCGGGGGTCCTCGAGGCTCCTGCAATTAACTCGCGAGTCAAATGCTCCCACACGAGATGCCAGAGCAATGCTGCGGAAAGGAACAGAAGCAGGATATCAAACAGGACTACAAACACCCCCCAAAGGGTGATAATGGGAAAGAAATATTAATCAGTTCAGTTTTACTGAAGCTTCTAATACCAATGTTTTATTTTCGTTTTAAAGCTGCTGTGCTTTCTTTTCGCCACCATTAATGGAACAATTATCAAACAATTATCCCTCTGCTAATTGGTCAGTCAAACACAGTAGCCCCGCCCCCAACATTTTTCACAAGCAACATAAAAAACTGAAATATTTAATTACCCCATGTTTTGTTTTGTATTTTAGCATATAAGTGCCAAAAAAGCAAATAATTCCTATTATTTTATATACATATATATATATTAGTGCTGTCAAATGATTAATCGCATCCAAAATAAAAGTTTTTGTTTATGTAATATATGTGTGTGTACTGGGTATATTTATTATGTATATATAAATACACACACATAAGGTATATATTTAGAAAATATTTACATGTATTTGCATGCATATATTTATATAATTTATATCATATATAAATATTTAATATACCAATATAACATATTTTTTTCTTAAATATATACATGCATGTATGTGTATTTTTACAATATACATAACAAATATACACAGTACACACATAATTATGTAAACAAAACTTTTGGATGGGATTAATCGTTTGCCCAGCACTAATTATATATATATATTTATATATATATATATATATATATATATATATATATATATATATTTATATATAATATATAGATATATATATATAATATATTATATAATATAAATTTAAGATTTAAAGGTTTAACCATCCTGATAATGTAATTTAAAAAAGAAAAATCATTCTCATCTTGGAGTGAAATTCCTAAAAAAAAAAAAAAAAAAAAAATCATATTAATTTTGAACTAAAGTTAAAGAAAAATATGGAAATGTATTTATGATATAAGACAAATGCAAAGACAATGACAATGACAATGACACTGGTAAGTAATATCCAACAGAAAAAACATTTTAGCAACATTATGCATAATGCAAAAATATTTACTTTGTAAAAATAACACTAACCTCTTGAAAACACAGTTTGCTAAAATTACACAGCTAAATTACTTAACAAATTTATTTTATTTTATAAAAAAAAAAAAGGTTTAAGCCAAAAGTTACAGTGGTTGAACCATCCTAGAATGTATTAGAAAAAAGAATGAAATGCCCTGAAAAAAAAGTTTTAAACAAAGTGAAATTAAATATGCAAAATATTATATCAAATGAATAATGCAGAAGAGAAAACGTTTTTCCACCAGCATTTTTCTTGTTTGCAAAATTATTTTCAACAATGTTTTAATATATATTCTATTAAAATGTCTATTTTTTTGAATGACATCGTATCTCTGTCAGGTTCTGGACTGCATACTGTTTTTCTGGAAAATGGACTAGGTGGGTACTTTCTGATGTTACATTTGACACCCCCCTTCCTGCTTCAAGTCAAGCCATAAATAATCCCCCCGTGGGCGACACATCGCTGTCTTTAAAAAGATTTCAAAGTGCATTCTTGTATAGAAAATGAAAGCATGACCTAGAAGTAAACAACAGTCTAATGTAAGAGAGAATGATTGAGTGATACTCTTACAAGTGATGAAACTTTTGCTGCTGCTGCATGAAACAGTCTTTGAAGGTTGCAGCACGGGTTTCATTTGTTTCAGTGGAAAGGAAAGTTAATGGATTTAAATGACATAATTAAGCAGTAATTGACTCCAAAAACACATCAATAGCTTTTGATATGCCTCTCAAATTATTATGTACTTTTTAAGCAATCGATCGCCGATGTAACAATACAGCACTCTATAAATTTATAATTTCAGAATAAAAATATCTAAGAGTAAGATAATATGCTCTGGATATTATGTATTACATCTGTATTGTTTGTGGCCCATAAATATTAATATCTAACTCCTACAGCAATAGTGTCATTTTTACTGTGAAGGTAAACTAAATATTTTAGTCTACAATATACTGCAGTCGCTGTGTTTTTGGCCTACTGTTAATAATCCATATTAACTTTTTTAGGTCAACAGGAAGTCAAAAGTCAATGACGTGATACAAAAAAACAATGAATTTAAAATTTTGAATTCTCCTATCTAGGATGAACATTTTTAAATCAAAATTAATTTGTTGTCAGGTTTAAAGGCAAATTAAATGTGATTTAAGCATCCAGAAAATGTAATGAAACAAAAATATAATTTTCATGAAAAGCATTAAATTCTTGGGGGAAAGAATCAGTGGCTCAGTAAACCCCCCTAAAATATCAGATAACTTGTACTTTTCACCTTTTTTATTAAAATATTGCCCAGTGATTTACAACACAATGGAAATAAAAAAAGCTGAAGGATTGACTGTTAGTTCATCAACTTTAAGGTAATTTTGCTGATAGATATTGTTTTTTACAATATTTGGAAATGTTGACATTATGAGACAGATTCAAGTCATTGATTAAACCAACGAACACATCACAGAATCCACCAAACCCACTAGTAGTAATAGTTGCTGTTTTTTTCCTCTAAAATGTTCCATTTCCTGGAGAATAATGTCTTCCTCTTAGTTAGTATTAAAGGGATATTACAGATTTTAGTTATGTTGTAACTACAACTTCCATCTGCCAACCTTCTCCCCAATAGTTTTCTCCAGCCAAAACAGCAAATTATTGTACTTACAGTTGTTGTCAAAACATGTAAATGATTATTAATTAAAACGCTAAAATTATTCCATTTTTACGAATTTTTTGAGTGTAATGCGTTTTTTCAGTATTATCAGATATATACATGCATGATGGTGATGAAAATATATAAAATACATGAATGGAAATAGCATCACTGCATTCTTTCAGATACTTGCAGCAATGCTTCTAGCCGTTCCTTCACCCTCTCCTCACCCAGAACACACACACGTCAGAATCTGTCTTCATCTGCATCACTTGTGTCCCAGCCGCTCCATCCGTCAAAGCCAGATCTCATCCTCTGTGCCAACCCGGAGAAATGGAGGAGGAGCCAAGGAACTAGCTGAAACGACAGAGAGAAGGTAAGAAAGAGATGGCAGTAAATTTCATTCTGCATCTTTCTGCTTCTCCATGTTGACTTTTATTAGAGGATCAATATTGTGGGAGTTGCAGGCAGATCCAAATATGAGATGGAAAAGGTCCCTGTAATCACAGATGAATGTGTATCGGGCTGTCACTGTCAAAACCCACCCCCGGAGTTTGACATCACCGTAGCCTGTATGACCAACCCGCTGACCCCTGGACCCGAAAGACATCACAAATGAGCATCTCTCTTTAATAGTTCTCAGTTGCTTCTCTTACACAGAAACAACGATGCCAGAGATAATCCCGACGTCTGAAACACCCTTTAGTCAACCCACCAGTGCTTTAGAAATCAAACAGAGCACAGCAGCAAATGCATATCAACACAAAAAACGTTATAAAAAGTATAACATTTTGAAATGTTTCTAAAACACTGACAGGTTTTAGAATGTTATTTGAAGGTTACAAAAACGTTTCTTACAACATTCTTCTAACCTTATTTTCACCCAAAATGTAATTGAATATTTATTTTGAATATTCTAAGAAACTGTTGTGATTAGAGCATTTTTTCACAGGTGACTAAAATGTTCTACTAATTAAATTTTTATCCAAAATATAACATTATTTGAGGCTGTTCCGCTCAACATTATGAGAACGTTTACCAAGTGCAAATAACATTAAGACATACCAGAATGTTTTTCTAAGACGAAAGATTTATCGCAACATTAAGGGAACATTTATCAAATATTAATAAAGTTCCATAAAACATTAATTTAAAGAACATTTTGTCCTAAAAACATTTATATGACTTTTCAAAACAAGGTTAGGGAAGTTGTGAGAATGTTCCCTGGAGATATTAGGTAGCTAAAAAATGTAAAAAATCTAGTGTTTATTATTTCCTAAGAAACTAGATCAGTAAAACTTATGCAGGGTGGCAGCTTGCACAGCATTCAGTTTCAACTCATTCATTCAAGTGTTTCTCAATGCACGAAGCCCAGCCTGTCGTTGCTACTGCCATGCGTCTACTGGTTTGACCTACAGTATTAATACCCAGCCAGTAAATCTATCATAAAAAATCATAATATTTCCCTCTAGTCCTGGAATCAGAGACATGACGGGGCGAAAGAACGTGCCTTTAAAAATGATTCCTCGTTTGGTATCAGTCACGAGCTGCTGTCAGAGATGCACTTTGGAGGTTTTCTGTCGCCAAGTGCTTGATCGGAATCCAGTTTTTCAGCTATCTGAGACACCGAAGATCAAATCAGCTGCTGATTGTGGTGGGTCAGTTTTTCTGGAGTAAAACGCGTGCGGTATTAAGTGGAAAGTTTGGTTAGGTTTTGCTCATCTGTAAATTATACCGACTTTTAAAATAACGTTATCATTTTTTATTTTTGAGGCGGCAGTGTGTTGAGGTTGTAATTTTCCAAATATAAAAAGAAAATAATAAAATCTCAATTGCAATATTCAAATTAAATCTTAAAGAAAAGCTAAAGTAAATATCGCACTTTTTTAACAGCTCAGAAATATTTCATCAAATTAAAACGTATCCTCATAAGTGCAGTCCTTTACGAAAGTACTTTTTATAAATCATTATGAATGACTGGAACATAATGAAAATTCACTGCTCAAAAGATAAGCCAGTTTTGATAGGTTCATTTAAAAGATGCTACTCAGAGATAAAAACGTCATTATGACATCATGACCTTTGAGTCAAGGTTAATATCCATCTTTCTGACGACCTTCCTTCATTCGCTTCTCCATTCATGCCCACCTGTCCCTCACTGACAATTCACTCTCTTTTATCACTTGTTTTCTCTCTTGTCGTCCTTCTCGCTTTCTCTGTGCTATAAGTACCATGGTACTGAATGTATAATTCATACCTGCTAATGGGGGCCCGGTGCTGAACCAGAGCCCCAGGTATCGGATCTCCGCTCTGGTCACCGGACACCGTGCTGTATGCATTAACGTATACTTTAATTACGGCTCCGGTGGAAGCAGCACAGGCTCAGGTGTCCGGTGACTTTGAGAATGTGACAGCTGCGAGGGCTGAATCATGTGCGGAGAGGGAAGTGTGGTTAAATATTTATGCACTGAACTACTGCATCCGTTTGGGAAGACATCACTCAGGACATTGGTCGGTGGAAATGTGGGATTAAGTTACAAAACAAATTACCATCCCCAGCTAACAAGAAATATGTTCTAGGAACGTTTAACTAACGTTTCCTATTAAGTTATGAAAATGTTATTTCTGCAGGGTTCAGTGAACGTGCAAAGTGTGTCATGTTTTTAGTAATAGAAATAGTTCTTGTTTGCGCTTTTTTTTTGTCATGCAAACATTCCATCTGATAATTTTTTCATATATTATGGAAATCGTTAGTTTGAATGGTTCTCTGAATATATTGAAACAATAGACATGGAACATGAATAAAAAAAATAAAAAATAAAGAAAATTGATGCATATCTGAATAAGACATGTTTTGATCTAGGGGAGTGTGTGTGTGGGTGTGTGTGTGTGTGTGTGTGTGTGTGTGTGTGTGTGTGTGTGTGTGTGTGTGTGTGTGAACATTAAGGGAACATTATGAAATGTTACTTTTTCAACATTTTCTGAACATTCTGAAAAAATTAGTAACATTTCAAAAAAAAAAAATAGAATATTCAAGATAATTAATTCGAGTTACAAAACAAAATTAAAACTGAATATAAAATAAATAAACTGTATAGACATTAAAAAACGTCAAAATACAAATCAAAAGTAAATCTATTAAGTTTAAAATAAATAAAAACAATAAATATAAGATGTTTAAGATTACATTTTCAGATTTACTCTTTGGTTTGTGTAAATACAAACAGGAAACTAGAAAAGAGAAAAAAACTAGAGAGAAAAGGGAAAGAGTGTGATCTTTTTCTCCCCTTTTTGGCCTGTAATCTTTTTTAAAGCTGATTAAATATTTAGCGAGCCGAGGGGAGCAGTAATGATTGATGGCTGACGGGAGTGCAGAAGTTAGCACTACAAAAACAATGCGATCAGGTTACAGTCCCTTATCAATGTCATCACCCATTAGTGTCTCCTAATAGTAACCCATCAGCCTCGCAGCGTCCGATCCTCAATTTCCTTCGGACGCTTGGAAAATGCTCCCTCTTGCGTTACTCATCCTGCTCTTTCCTTTCTTTCTCCTCGCTCTCGGAGGCTTGTCCATGCTTCGGTGCGGGTTGAAAGACTCCGTGTCTGTCACATTGGTGTCAGCTGTGACATGTTATCTACGGTGTTGTTGCTGGCTGCAATATTGTAGATCAAGCTGTCATATGTCTGAGTTAAGGAGAGACAGAGGCTGTCTTATCTCAGTAACTAAAAGGGTTTAGCTCCCATTTACACACGCTTTCTGTAGCATCATCGGTTTGAAACATCTAATTGAAACTTGTATTTAAATTAGAACAGTTTTTGGGAAGACAAGACTCAGCAATGTAGATGCAAGGAAAAAGAATTTTTTTGAAACTGAAAGGGTCAAAAAGACTTGTTTTTGCATAAGTTGTCATGCATTTTTTTTAGGTTTGTCCAATGTTTTATGTTTTGTTTGTCACCTTTTTTCTGTATTTTAAGAAAGAAATGATACTTTATTTGCCAGTGATGCATTGATTAATCAAAAGTGACAGTAAAGACATTTGTTAAGTTTACAAAAGATTTCTGTTTCTTAATAAAATGTCTGTTTCTTTTGAACTTTCTGTTCCATCCAAAGAATTCTGAAAATTAAAATGTATCACAGTCGTCCAAAAATATTAAATCATTTTTTAACATTGATAATAATCGAGAGAATGTTTCTTGATTCCGTAAATCAGTCGGATATGAGAATTATTGCTGGAAGATCATGGGAAACTGAAGACTGGAGTAATGATGCTGAAAATACAGCTGCACATCACAGAAATAAATTACATTGAACAGATATTCATGTAGAAAGCCCTCTGTTTTGAATTGCAATAACATTTCACAGTTTTACCTGTTTTTGCTGTATTTTTGAGTGAATAAAGCAGCCCTTGGATGAGTGGACAGAGACTTCTTTCAGACACATGTAAAAACTGTGATCAATGTGAGTAATATAATCTAAATTAATCCGAACCAACAGAATTGTATGTGTATCTAACAGCTATGATAATATATAGCATATATACACTACGCATTTAAACTAAAAATCTATGTTATTTATTTTGTTTGCAATATTTTACTTTCTTTGAAACTATATATAACACTTTTTTTCTTTGCATCTTGAGCTGGTATTGCAGATTGTTGTACAGTATTGTCAGAGTATTCCATATATAAATGCACCACTACATAAGGCGCATAATCTGAGCATGCACTGATATGGTGGGCTCTGTCTGCTGTAACACTATGATGTTTTGCAGTGAATTGTGTACATGTTGGGTCCGTGTGGTGAGGCCACATGCAGCGCAGCAGATACTAGGCCGCGCTCGCGCCACAGTCTGTCGGCTTGTGTGGCTGGCCTGCTCCTGGGGTAGAGGGTTTCAGAACGTTTCCAAACCTTCCCTGAACCACACTGGCCTCTGGTGAGCCCTCAGCGCCGTGAGGTGGAGAGTGACAGGAGACACACACACACACACCACACACCACACACACACCAACACACACACACACGAGCACACACCCACACACACACACACACACACACGCACAGACACACACACGCAACAATACACACACACACACACACCACACACAGGACACGCACACACACACACAACACACACACATACACACACACGCACGCATACACACACACCACACACACACCACAACGCACATACACAACACACACACGCTACATACACAACACACGTCCTCATACACACACACAACACACACCACACCCACACCACACACACACACACACACACCACACACACGACACACACACACACAACACATTACACTTCATTTCATCTTCAATCAACAGACCAACAGTCAACCACTGGAACAGGCCAATAGAATTGTTAAGTAGATTATTAATTTCAACATTGCGCAAATATAATTTTGTGGTGTAAATCAAAAAATATATATATAGAGTTTTTTAAATAGACACAAAAATATATTTGCTAAATGGTGTCCACAATATTTATTAACTATATATTAAATTATATTTTATATATTTAGTTACATTTTTGCCCTGCTGTATATTCAGTCTGATAAAATACATTCACAATACTGTATGTCATGCTTTGTTATTTGTTGTCCTCGTAACATGTGAGAGTATGTTACCAATTTGACATTATCTAAAAACAAATAAAACCTAGAAAAAAAAATTTGGCCTACTGTAAGAACGGGGAAATGTATTATTGTTCTTACCCTAAATTCAGTTGAACAAATTGTTGGTGAAAAAAAAAAAACAAAAAAAAAAAATATGAAGTTTTAACGTAAATATATTGTTTCAATTTTATCTTCACTGTTTTACAACATCATTTATTTAACATATGTTTTAAAATCGCTGTGGCCAGAGTATTTTATTGATTTAATTGATTCTTTATTTATCTATCTATTGATTGATTGATTGATTGATTTGATCGTTATGTAATGAAGTTGAAGCATGTGACTAAAAATATTAAAATCACTGTAATACAGACCAAGAGTAACTTTTTTTTCCTTAAAACAGCGATATGAGAATGCATCTATATTTATTTTATAAAACTAGTATTAATGCTAATTAACAATAAACAATCCTTTCACCGAATAATCAGATAATATGTTCACGATAAAAAACAACCAGTGTAGGATCAAATCTTTGAAACAGTTTTTCAATTGGCGGAGAAAAAAAAAAGAATTCACCATATAATAGAAGAAACAAGTAACACAATTTGATTAAAGTGCTACAAAATAACTGTAACCACAGAACCGTAGAGTGACTTCTACTTTGTATAAAACAGCAGCAAAATAGCAATATGAGAAATGACAACGCATGTTTAATAAATTACTATGATTAATGCTTCTTAAACAAGAAACAATTTGTTTCACCAAATGCAGTCGTTTGGATGGCTGTCTTGCGGTTGCCGGGCAAAATGCCCCATTAAAACTGATTTAATTAAACAGTGCCAGAATGTGGATCAATCCAATCATATTTTAGAGTCCAGAACTACTTTCTAAAATAATATATACGCGTAACTACAGTTATTAATAAATGTTAAATCCACCAAAAAACTTGCTGTAGCTGTTTTTATTTATTTCAGCAAGGACATATAAAAAAAAAACAGAAAAAGAAGCCAAATATAGAACAGAATATTAAAAAATAAAATGAATTTATATTGGTTTCGGGCCTGGACTGAGCCTTGTTTTGTACAAATAAAATCACACACACACATGCAAGGCAGCTCACGCAGAGTTCTCGAGGTCGTGCCCTTATTGTGTTGCATGGCTTTGGTTTCATCATCCTGACAAGTGGTAATTGATTCCGCTGTAGGTTGCGCCGGCGGTAAGTGGGGAGGATCGCCAGTTTTTTCACTGAAAACAAATCGTCTTTTCTGCGGGGCCTGACCTTCCTTCCCTCTTTCTATCCAGACCTCACGCTCGTCTCAATCACTCGCAGCCTCAGCATCATGTGTGCTGCTATACAATCTCCTCTCTTCGCTCACTACAAAAAGATACAGTAAAACAGTAAAATTAGATCAAAATACATTTAAAATAAACTATCTTCTGTGTAAATAGCTAGTTTCAAATTTATCCCTGTGATGATGCACGCTGTATTTTCAAGCATCATTACTCCAGTCCCTTCCAGTGTCAGCATGATCTTCAGAAATCATTCTATATATGTGATTTGCTGCTCAAGAAAAATTTCTGATTATTATCAAGTGTTAAAAAAGGTGTGCTGCACAATATGTTTTGTGTGATACAATTTTATTTTTCCATGATTCAAAAATCACGGATGAATTAGAAATTCAAAAGAAAAGCATCTATTTGGAATATAAATATTTTGTAAGCTTATTAATAGTTCTTTACTGCCATTGTTTTGTTGAGTTAATGTTGGTAACTAACTTTCAAGAAACACCAACAACAACAAAAGCTTTATTTGTGTAGTTTTTTTGTCGGTTTGAAGAGAGTGACACAAAGGTCGAAAATTACTATTTTAGAGACTGACAGAATTTAAATGAGCTCAAAAGAAAAAAAAAAAAACAACATGCACAAACAAAGGTCACAGAGTTAATTTTAAAATGCATAAAATAAATAATAATAGAAAAAGTACAATAATTACATACATTAAAGTAAAAATAATGCAATGCAATGCATCACAGTTTTAAATCATGTTTTAGTGGTCTAAAATACTGCAGGAAAACCCCTCAGTTTAAGATGAAGAATTAACAGCTGATCTTGTGTCTACCATCTCACATTGACATCACGCGCAGGACAAGATAAATGAAATCCAACACTGCCCTCTGGTGAAGGACTTCAGCAAATGACCAGAGAGAAAAAGACTTGATTATCCTGAGCTGAGAGGAAAAACAGAAAAAAAATCACAACTAAAAGCTAAAACACAGGCAAATAGATAAATGAATAGTAACAAATATTTTAAAATATTCATATAAAACTATAAAAATGTAAACCAAAAAAATTCAATATTTAACTATATTTGTATATATTAATTTAAAAAAAATATTCAGACACTAGTGAAAACCCCCTATAATATAAATGAAATATTTGTGATTTATGTTTGCCAAAAAAATAAAAATGCTCTAAAAATACTGCAAGGAACATGAATATTGCAAAAAGGTCATTGAAATGGACAGCCTGAGTGTTGGGTTTTCTTCTGGCTCCTCCAGAGTCTGGTTTCAACTCTAACACTGTTATACTAACAAACAAACAAACAAACAAACAAGAAAAGGCTACTTTCTTGGCCACGGCAGGGAAACATTTGCTTTGATAGCGTGTGTGAGAGTGAGGGCACGAGTTTTGACGCTGCCTCACAGAAGTGGTGACTGTGTTCTGAAAGGGTAATGAATTGCTGGATGCTCTCAGGTCGGCTTCTCCTTTCCCAGCAACCTCCATTGAGGTTGCTGTCCTCTGTCTCTGACTGCATTCCCATCCCTCTCTCCTGACATCAACGGTCAGAGCAAACACAAACTGACACTTCCTGTGCCATTTACACACAAACTTTACAGCTTTTATTACTTGCAGTCATTTGCTTTATTGGAGTTTCTTGCCTATAAGGTCCTAGATATTAATTAATTCTCAAATCATGTGCCTATAAAATGGGCCCCATAATGCACAGCGGACCTGCAAAAGCTAAAAGCATCTTAAACCGTTGATCCGCATAGCTCCATTGGTTTCAATGGGTCTACAATGTAACTAAGCCCAGAATAGACTTTGGCCAATAAAAAAAGAACCCCCAGATCACCCTGGCAACCAATAAAAGCAAGAACTTACCAGCTTTTGATTAGCTCCTTTCATTTATGACAGCTCAGTTTTTGTAGGTACTGCAGTGTTGTTATTATAGTAAAATAATTTGAAATATTAAATAAAATAATAATATTAGATATATTTTTATCTATCTATATGAAATATGAAATATTTTTAAAAAAATAAAAAAAAAAAAAAAATTTTTAACTTTGTAAAAAGTAAAAAATTAAATGTAAAAATAATAAAGCTCTATAGAAATATTAAACAAAAAAAAAAAAAAATAATAAAAGCACATAATAATTCAGATAATAATAAATACTATACGTGTATATATAATAATACTAAAATAATAGTGTAAATAAGTGATGTGAGCAACATCAGTACTCATGGACTCATGGACATCATTATTATTATTATCACATAAATGTGAAGTGATTTAGTGTAATTACAGAAAACCCAAAACAAGATTTTATGATGGCAAACAGTTATTATATCTATGCATATTTGTGTTTAAAAATATTTTTTTAAATAGAACTTGCCCAATATAACATGTCAAACTGCATATATTATTTAGAACAAAAAATGCTCCTTTATTTAAAACATGACACTGTAATTACATTAAATAGTTTTATTATAAGTTTATAATAATTTGTTAAAAACGCACCAATACATTTATTTTCTCATGAGAGTCTTATTTTTTTGATCATCGAACGCATCCTGCATTTCAGTCCATACTTATTTCATGAAGAAAAACTTAAAATGATAAAGTTGCAAAAAAATCTTTAAATACGAAAATTAAAACTGAAATACAAATTAATCAAATCTGTATTAATACTGTGTAAAAAAGCTGTAAATAAAAGCTAATTCCAAATATAATAAGTACTATGGTAAAAATACTAAAAATGCTACTGTACATAAGTGATATGAATGACATCAAAAAAACAAGGACAAAAGGTAAATCTCTGGTTCATTTTTTAATGATAATAATGGTGACTAATGCATTTTGTTTTTTCTCATTTTTTCTTTCTGCGTTCGAACACGTCCCTGCACTTCAAGTCATGCTACATGTCTTCTCACATGCATAAAAAAAAAAAAAAAAAAAAAAAACGGGGCTATTTTGCACTGGCGCAATTCGAGGCGGGCGTTCGTCCGGAGTCGGGATTGCCCTTTACGACCCCGTCGAGGACTGGACACAAAGTCATCGGTCAGCTGCCCCTGTGTAAGCAAAATTGATAAGGCACTTCTTAATGTGTTTGCCACATGGGGCCGGAGTAAAAAGGGGCCTCTGACGGCAGAATGGGCCACACAGCCGCCCGGAGCCTTCTGTGAGAAGCCCTAGCGCCAAAACCGCGGCCCCAAATTTCACGCCCACGCCTGGACATGGCAGGGAAGGATGACGGCCCTGATTGGACCCCGGTGTCAGTGTGGGTTGTTCTCGTTTTAAAAAGGCCCGGTGGATGTGGAAGCGTGACCCGATAGGAAGCTCGGCAGTACAAATGCTGTAAAGTGCAACACACTTGACAAGCCTTCTCATCTTAGAGGCGCATCAAGTTTAAAAGAGATTTTAAGAGAATCATTTTAGCTCTCATTCCACAGCTGGGCGGTCTCACCTTCAGGTCACTGAGATGTATAAGGTGGGCATGTTGGGAAACTATTGACCACAGTTGCTCTGCTGACTGTCGGCTTCGGTGTTGGATGCTGCTCCGCTGATGCCTAGAAGAACCAGATGCTTTTGGAGAACCAGCTGATGGAGGTGAGACAGGTCAAAACCAGCTCACGGTTTACATCCATGCATTTGGCAGAAGCTTTCATTTTAAAACTACTTACAATGCATTCCATGTAAAAATTTAATTAGTGCATGCACTTCCTTGGGAAATGAACTAATGACCTTGGCATTTCAATGCAAAAAATGTTTTTCTTTCTCAGTATTTTTCCAGTTTTTTCAATACAAATGTTCTTAAATTAAGACACATTTACTTGAGAAGTAAAATGGCCATATCTATTAGATATTCAGTTTTGTTTTACTGAAAAAATCTTTCAAAATTTAAGTGAGTTTATGTTTAAAACAAGGAAAAAAATCATAGCAATTCAAAAGGAAAACAAGATTATTTTTCTTGCTCCACTGACATATTTTTTTTTTTTTCTTGGATTAATCAGAAAACAAGCCTTTATATTTTGAGTCATTTTCCTCAAATGAATGCATCTTGATTTAAGAATTTTTAGATGTTTTGTAATGGAAAACAAGACAAAAATATTAAGAAACCTTTTTTTTTATTTTATTTTTTTTATTGCATTGTAGTGCAATGCCATATTCCTGACTCAAGACTAGCCAGATTTATTTATATAGTGCTTTATACAATACAGACTGATTCACAGTAAGAAACAGCGTTAGTGTTAACAATTCACCAAAATTCATCAGGAACACTGATTTCTAACCTTATGGTCCCAACCTGCAAAAAAATCTAAAAAAGATTTAATGGATTATAAATGTTTCAAGAAATCATTCAGATCATTCAACCCTTCAGAGAAATAAAAACACAACCTCCTGAGTCAAGGTTTGTCGTGTAGTAAGAGTATGACAGCTGCAAAAGGGCTTCTAAAAAGGGTTTTTTTTTTTTGCAGCAATGCCATAGAAAAACTATTTTTGGTTCCCCAAGGAACATTCAGGTGGGCACATCTTTTCTCAGTGTTACTCTGAAGAACCTTGTTCCACTAAAGAGAATCTTTCATGGATCAGAAAGGTTTACATGTATGTTAAAGGTTCTTAATGGAAACATAGATGCCAGTAAAGAACCTTTATTTTTAAGAGTGCAGAGGAGACGTTTGATATATTAATGAGATCTCATTTGTGATTTCTCCGTCCTGTGAGATGTTAGTTTCACTGTTGTCGCTTCCTACAGACTCAGAGATGGCGCTGGACCAAGATAATTAGTCCAGTGGCGCCGGGCTCTTGTGGTCTTCTGTTGGTCTTGTGCTGTCCGCACTTCCAGTGTGTGTGCAAACCTTAAATCTGCCTTCGCATTCAGGTTTCCAGCTAAAATTGGGCTCAGGGGTTTCAAGCAGGGTTATGAATTAGGTCATTAAGCCTCAGGGGGATCTCATTTAGGCTAATTCTGATGGTCTTATGGACTTCTTGACCTAGATGTGCACTGTGCACATTATCTTCACCATGCAACAATAAAGCAGCTAACCCGAAATGCTCTCAGAATGTTCTGTCAAGGTTCTCTCAATGTTACGAACAAACATTCTTCCAATAACATTAATAGAATGTTTGCTTAAAGTTATTTGACATTTAATAATATTCTCAAAATGTAAAATGGAATGTTCCTTTAACAAAAATGTAACAAAAAAAACTTCAGAGAACATGTTTTCATAACTTAATGGGAATGTTACGATGCATTCCTAGAACATTTGTGATAGCTGAAAGTAAATGCACATGCACAAACAGTGTTTGTTAAAATAATAAGTGCGCTACTGCTAAAATAATCACTACAATTCAGCTCATGCTAATTTAGTACCATATGCATGTATGGAATCTGGTGACCTTTAATGAGGGTGATAATACCACTCGTATTTTATCAATTTGATCTTTTTTTTTTTTTTTGTATTTCTGAGTCCAAAAACCCCACCTATGACATCACCAATCACCGAGGACGCACTGTGGTCGTCCTAACAACTTCGCTGCCTTCCCAAGACTTCTGTAAACATGGCTGCGGGCAGAGGAGCGACTCCACATGTGTTTGTACATGAGTGTGAACAAGCGGTTTGTCACTGTCCACCTCTAAGATCAGAATGATGATGAGCACAAAGGCATTTATCATCTGTTATATCTCGCATGTTTGTCCAAGCCAAGAAAAGGCCTTTTAAGGGATGTGTTTGAAGTTTGGGATGTCTCTCTTTTCAAGGTTCTGCAGGGTGTTTCAGTGCATTGGCATTCCCATTGACTTGTTTCTATGGGTATGGGAACAACTCCGTGTCGACAGGACTTAGATCGGTACGCCACTAAATGAGACAGACCCTTTCAGAGGGGATGCATCATTCTGGTACCAACCATAAACGGGAATTTTAGAGACATGCAAACACTTAAACTAATTAAATTGCATTCCATTGAGCTCCAAAGGAATGGAGTTTAAAGGGGTTAGTCCACCCAAAAATGAAAATTCTCTCATTGTTTACTCACCTTTGTGTTTTTTCAAACTTGTATGACTTTCTTTTTTCACGTGAAACACATGCAACGATATTTTGAAGAACACTGGTTATAGACACATTTGTCTATATATGATGGAAGTTAATGGGAACCGAAACTGTTTGAAATAACCCAAAAAATCCAAAAAAGAAAGAAAGTCATACAGGTTAGGAATGACACCAGGGTGAGTAAATGATGAATGAATATTCTGTTTCACTAACCCTTTAAAGCAGCTGCTTTGGGACACTTTGAAACCTTTGCAAATCATTTCTTTCAAACCAGTATTCTGGAGCATATCAAACTGCCAAAAGTCACATGATTTCAGTAAACGAGGCTTTATTACTTGTTTTGAAATGTCAGTGGTTTGTCATTGAGACAGTGAATCATTGAACCAGTGTCTAATAAGGCACTAATAATAGTCCTCTAACTGGCCTGTTTAGACAGCCCCCCCAAAAAAACAAACAAAACAAAAACATATTTATCACACTGAGTTTTGTTGCATTTACACAGTTTTTGACAAGCGTGTGGTGTTTGGAGCTCCTATGAAAGTTTATAATCATTCTGATAGTACACTGACTTCTAATAAGGTGAATGGTTTGTTTCTTTTTTCCCACCATATGTTGAGAGTGTATGAGGAATTCTGCAACAGTAATGCAACACATAACTGAAAGTGGCTTCAAAGTCGTGCTTTAACGGATTCAAAAATGCCTTAAAGTATCGGTATTTCCTTCTAGATCCACAGAGGAATATTGAGGAAAATGCAGCACAAGCGACGAGGATTTTCGAGAAGCTACTGAAGACCAGACCAATGACGACATTTCCAGGCCGGAGATGGAAAAACCGTAGCGATGAAAGCATTAGATGAAATAATTACAGTGACAAGTAGCCCAAATATCAGAGACAAAACCTTAGACACGGGTGCCAATAATCCATTAAAATCAACTAACACTTCTTTCTGATGGACACGAGGAGATTGGTGATGGATCTCTGAGGATTGACCGCATGACCAGTTCACCTGATTCCCAGCGGCAAGAGGAGAAGAACAGACTGTTCAGACTGTCCAAGCTGATTGATTCCCACGAGCACAGCGACGGCTCCGTCAGCAGCCGAACAATCAGAGCTGGGGAAGATGCCTGAGTGCACTTGAAGAGCTTCACAAGTTAATGAACAGCACACTGAGCCATCGAATCACCTTCATCAACCAGAGAGGTGTGTCAAAAATATACATTTGAGGAAGATTTTATTTGGTCTGTTTCAAATAAATGCTGCTCTTTTGAACTTTATGTTTACCTGTGAATCCTGAAAAATAAATGGGTCAGTTTCCACAAAAATACTGGCAGCAAAGATCATGTGACACTGAAGACTGGATGTAAAATCATGTAACCACTGCTGTAAATGCAGAAACTTCAGCCGCATCACAGAAATAAATTACAGTTTAACAGAGATTAACTTAGAAAAGAGCCATTTTAAATTGTAAAAATATTTCACAATTTTCACAGTTTTTTTCTATTAGTGTAATTGTAAATAAAAATTAAAACTATTAATTATATTTTTTACTATTTGAAATAAAGTTGAAATGAAGTTAATTAAATAATTATTAATGTTGTCTTTGCAACAAACTGAAATAAAGTTTAAGCTCAAGTATTAAAATTACTAAAACAAACAGAACTATTTAAAAAATAGCATATTAAAATGGACTACATCTAAAACAAGTATTAAAATTAAAACTGAAAACATAAAAATAAAATCTTAGTACAAAATATTAATACTGTAAATAATATGAAAATAATAAAAACAGTAGTATTTTGGTGAGAAATAAAAGACTTCTTTCAACATAATTTTAAACTTTTGAATGATATGATATGGAATGCAATATAGTTTAATTAAATCTTGCCATTTATTTATTTTATTTTTTTTATTATATTTTTTTCTTCAAAGGAAATAGCAACGGACGAAGTACTGGGAAGAAGAACAAAATGGTATGTTCAGATATTAAAATTAATTAATTAATGATATTTACAGTATATGTATAAAATATATATAGAGTCCAATTTGTGCTTTATGCTATAAATCGTGTGTTTTTCTAACCTGCAGCCAGTTACAGATGGAAACATGAAATCCACCACAGCGACCACTATAGACAGCGGTGAGATTTCACCGGAAGGCCAGCACTGACCAGATGGATCCCAAACTCAGCGGAAAAGCCATTAAAAAGTCTCTTCCATCAGCTAAGAAAACCAACAAGCGAGGTATGATGCAAACCAACCGGTCTGGTTAACAAAAACTTGCCATGTGCATGATACAAAATAAAATAAGCTGTTTATCTTTCTCCAAAAACAGTGTGCTTCTGGAAGTACTGCTCTCAGAACTGAGATGAGCTGCTCATTTCTCTCTCATTTCACCAAGCAACAAATCCTGTTCTCAAACAGAGATGCTTAAAGTCTTCTCAAAGGATCATCAGTAACACGACTGACCCCTCTGACCTCTGTGGACGTGTGTACCTTTGACTTTGTGCACGAAAATGCTCTTAACCTTCCGTCTACAACATCTTCGTTGTTGCAAGCTCCAATAAAAATGACAAAGCATTCAAAAAATACTGTGATAATAAAGAGAACTTTATTTTTCTACAGATATCTCTCGGTGATCATTGCAAAATAAGGCGTGCGTCACTGTACTAGCGTTTGCTCAAGCGTAGAGGTCACTATGGTGATGATGAGGTGGCAAGTCGACTAGAAAGACAAGCTGTTGATATTGCGCTTTGCTTGAAATTGATCTGATTGCTCAAAGAGCTGCTGTTGCTCAGGTGACGTTCACTGAGATCCTACAGAACACAAGAGAACGAGTCAAAAGAAGTTCTTTCATTTCTGTTAAGTCTCGCGT